>NW_015112873.1:320227-337595 GCF_001443285.1 Poecilia latipinna | reverse complement strand
ATATCATAAGAACGCAGGAAAGTTTTTGAAAAACCTTAAAAAAAAAAAAAAAATAACTCATCTTTATTTGTAAAAAAAAAAAAAAAAAAAAAAAAACCTGTATTTATTTTTTTGCTGCTGGTTTGTTCAAGTTTTCTTAATGAATGAATGAAATGAACTGTCTTTAGTGTAATCTGAAAACCCTTGACCATTTTATAATTGCTCTGTTTTTACTTCAGTTCTCATAAGGTCTGTGTTGTGCTGCAGGTCTTTGGGATTGAATCCATTTTGGGGAATGCGTCCCTGTGGCCGCTGCTGATGGGGTTCACTCTGCTGCCAGCCTTGCTGCAGTGTGTTCTGCTGCCGTTCTGTCCAGAGAGCCCCCGCTACCTCCTCATTAACTGCAATGAAGAGAGCAAAGCCTGCAGCGGTAAGATCTACACATATTCATCTGTATGTATACGGAGTCCTGAAACAGAATGAATTACTTTTCTTCAGTGATGTTACATAAAACCAGACAAATAAAACTAGTCTTCACTTTCACTACCATCCAACCTAATAACTATAAATTATTATAGTAACATGTTTTATAATGATAAGCTAAGTAAACTACTAAGTCATATCTTAACACTGATTCTTAACTGTGATTGTCTCTGAACAGTAAAATACTCTCTAAATAATTCAAGGATTTTTTTTATTAACATACCACCTTTGTTGTTTGTGGTATGAAATTTGGACTCAGGTCCCAGATCACAAAATTTACTACACACAATATATGTATATAGATATGTGTTTAAATAATTTATGAGATGTAGCTGTATTTGGTGCAGCCTGAGTTCATGAGTCTGACTGCTGAAGGGAAGAAACTGTGGAGACGGAGGAGGATTGATTGATTGATTGATTGATTGATTGATTGATTGATTGAATAAGATTGTAGTGTGTCTCTGAACAGTTAAAATACTCTTTAAATAATTCACTTGATTTTAGACACAAAGTTAAAACCAATAAGAAAATTTTACTTACAACCAAATCTGGTTTATTAACACAAAATGAGGTCTGTGTTATCTGTGTCAGGTTTTCCAAACAGGCTGAGGGTATTGTTGTGTTTCTCCAGTCCTAATGAAGCTGCGGGGCACCGACGAGGTGAGTGAGGACATACAGGAGATGAGGGAGGAGAGCCAGAAGATGATGAGGGAGAAGAAAGTGACCATTCCTGAGCTGTTTCGCTCTCCCATCTACCGCCAGCCCATCTTGGTTGCCATCATGCTACAGCTGTCGCAGCAGCTGTCTGGAATCAACGCTGTAAGTAGGGAAGAGAACGTTTTTATCATCAATCTCTTCAACCTTCAATGCCACCGAGATTACAAGTGAACCAAACTGTATAGTGGTGACATGACCACCAAAGACTCTTGAAGAGGCGGTATTATGTATTTTCTAGGCACATGGTGCCATTTTGTAGCAAAATCACGATCTGATTTGATCCAAATCTTACAAATCAAATTAGACTGTCCTGGTCTCAGTGACTTTAGAACAGCTGTGTTTGGAGAACCAAAATGTATCACTATGTTTCTGATTATTCTCACCCTTGGCAGGTATTTTACTACTCTACTGGGATCTTTGAGCGAGCAGGAGTTTCACAGCCTGTGTATGCCACCATTGGTGCTGGGTTGGTCAACACCGCCTTTACTGTCGTTTCTGTAAGTTGCTAAAGAGCATCGGGGCAGGAGATGTAAAGACTCTGAGAGACTTTGCAGTGCTGCATTTTGTCTCTTTGCTGCAGGTGTTTGTGGTGGAGCATGTGGGCCGACGACCTCTTCATCTCATTGGGTTGATGGGGATGGCGGTGTCTGCTGTGTTTTTAACTGTTGCCATGGCTCTGCTGGTAGGTGTTCCTGACCTTTGATGCTGTATTCATCTGAGACTTTTTATTGTACAAAATGAATGTACCTCATCCTGTTTTGCTGCTCAGGACCAGCTCAGTTGGATGTCCTATATCAGCATCGTGGCCATCTTCAGCTTCGTAGCCTTTTTTGAAATCGGCCCCGGCCCCATCCCGTGGTTCATCGTAGCTGAACTCTTCAGCCAGGGGCCCCGGCCTGCCGCCATTGCAGTTGCTGGTTTCTGCAACTGGTCTGCCAACTTCATAGTGGGAATGAGCTTCCAGTATGTTGAGGTGAGAAAGGGTTCAATTTTAATCAGAATGCAGATAAACTGTTTTTCTTCGTTTTCCAAATATGAACGCAACTGTGGCATCTACTTCAGAAAGATTACACTGAATAAGTAGTTGTGCCATATTCCATCAAACTGATTTTATTTTAGCCTAGTTTTTAAATTATTATGATGAATGTTTGTGATGTTGAGATATGGGAGGCATCTGACAGGTTATGTAAACCGAATTTCCATTTCATTTCTATGGTCATGAGCTTTGAGTGATGACTGAAAGTACGAGGTCATGGATACAAACGGCCAAAATGAGTTTTCTCCGTAGAGATAGGGTGAGAAATCCGGTCATTCGGGAGAAACTCAGAGTACAGCCACTGCTTCTCCACATCAAGAGGAGCCAGTGGATGTGGCCTCCTCACCTCAGCAAGAGGACGCCTCCTTGATGCCTCCCTGGTGAGGCACTTCCCACTGGGAGGAGACCCAGAGGAAGACCCAGGACACGCTGGAGGAACCGTGTTTCTCAGTTTGCTTGGGAACACCCTGAGATTCCCCCAGAGGAACTGATCCAAGAAGCCGGTGAGAGGGAAATCTAGGCCTCTCTACTTAGGCTGCTCTGTCCATAACCCAACCCCAGAGCAGCAGCAGAAAATGAATGGATGAAATTTCCATTTTCATCTTTTTCTTATCTTATTATTTCTAACAGTTTGTAGATCGTAACTCAAACATTAATCTCTAAAATCAGACACCACCAACTATTCTGGGGGAGAAAACTCCCAGAAACACAAACCGTCCACAAAAACAGGAAGTGACCTGCAGCATGGAGGACTTTCCTGTTACGGTATTCTTGTTCCTCACCAGCAATAAAGCTGGAAAAGACATTGTTCTTTTTTACTTGACTCAAATTTCTGCCCCCTTAATAAGAGCCAGAAAGTGAGATTTAGGCAATTATTGCGCAAAATATATTTGAAAATATATCAAAATCTTGACCTTATGTTATGGAATATTAATAACTAATTTCTTTTTATTATAAATTTTCAAAGGATGGACATAAAATCTATGTGATAAAAAGAACTAAGCAGTAACTTGGACTCTGTTCATAGAAGTCTGATGATTTTCTTGCCCCATCAATAAGAGTATAATGAATTAAATTGACACTAAATAAAAACTTAATGCGACTTAACAAGCTGTAATGTTGCATCCACCATTTACATGGCCTGGTCATGACACATTAAACTCTTGTTGTCGCAGCAACTCCTCGGTCCCTATGTCTTCATCATCTTCACCGTTCTGCTGCTCGGCTTCTTTGTCTTCACTTACTTCAAAGTACCCGAGACAAAAGGTCGCACCTTTGATGAGATCGCAGCAGGTTTCCGCCACTCCTCTGGTCAGGGGGCTGAGAAGTATTCAGCTCCAGAAGAATTCAACACGCTCAAGGGGGATGACCCTGACCTGTAGACGCTGTCAGCACGCATCTGCAACAAGTCACACTCATGTTCAACGGCTCAATGTAACACTGCTGGTTTAATATTCACATGGATATTTATAGATTTATATTATGTTTATTTTATGAATCTGCCATAAAAGTGAAAATAATGCAGACTCTCCAACAGCTAAGACTTTTGGTCAATCAGAAAGAGTAAATTGAATTTGCAGTTTGCCATGGCTGACTTCTTGCATCAGTCTCAAGTTTGTTTTTGCTCTATCTTCATTTATAGCATTTACAGAAGTTAATTATTGAATTTGTCATTTCGGGTTTTGTATTGTGTTCTGCTTTAACCAACTGGTTCACTGTTAAACTGTGTGTAATAAGATACAATGTCTGATAGGTCAAGTGTGTGAAATGTGTGTATGTTTAATTAATTTTAACATTTTACTGTCTCCTGCAGTGCAAGAACTTTTCTATGCATACTGTACTTATTCTATTTTTATCATCACAGGTAGTCATATGTTTTGGTACTCAGAACTTAAATCAACTTTATATTGTGTCTAATAGTTGTATTTTGCTAGTTTAAAATGTCTCAGTGTGTACCAGAAAATAAAAAAAAACCCTGAAAACATTGTATTCATTTACGTAGGCATCGCAAAATATTTAAATTAACGTCATACAGTTTAATGTGACTGGTACACTTAAACAGATGCCTGAATGTGGTTTTCTTTATATATTATTTTGTATTTATATTTTATCTCCAAATTTGTAGACAAAAGTGGCTTTTTGCTGTCCTGTCTGTGGAAAAGAGATTGGTGATTTTCATGTTCAAATGCTGATATCAAGCGACCACCAGATGGTGCTGTTCGCTCTCTGCAGACACCCTGAGCAGCAGCTCGTTTCTACATAAACTATATTGGCAAAAGTACCTGCCTTGACTCACATATGAGCTTAAGTGAAATCCCATTCCTAATCCATCCATCCATTTTTTTACACCTTCATCACACTGGGGTCAGGAGGGGTGTTAGTGCCTCTCTCCAGTTGTCTCTAATTCATCCCAAAGGTGTTCTATCGGGTTGAGGTCAGGACTCTGTCCACACCAGGCTCTACCATCCGTGTCTTTATGGACCTTGCTTTCTGCACTGGTGCTCAGTCATGTTGGAAGAAGAAGGGCCCAGCTCCAAACTGTTCCCACAAAGTTGGGAACATGGAATTGCCTAAAATGTCTTGGTGTGCTGAAGCATTCAGAGTTCCTTTCACTGGAACTAAAAGGCCAAGCCCAGCTCCTGAAAAACAACCACACACCAAAATCTCCCCTCCACTAAATGTAACACTTGGCACAGTGCAGTCAGACAAGTACAGTTCACCTGGCAATCGCCAAACCCAGACTTGTCCATCAGATTGCCAGATGGAGAAGCAAGATTCATCATTCCATAGAAGGCGGCTCCACAGCTCCAGAGTCCAGTAGCAGCGTACTACTGGACCACTGCATCTGATGCCTTGTAATGATGCTTTGGATGCAGCAGCTCCACCATAGAAACCATGAAGCTCCCTGTTCTTCAGCTAATCTGAAGGCCACATAAAGGTTGGAGGGCTGTAGTTATTGACTCTGCAGAAAGTTGGCGACCTCTTCCTACCTCCGGCACAAACTAGGAGTTCTGATTCTATTAAGCTATGTCAAAATCCAAATGAACAATCTAGACATTGGTGTATGTCAGTTGTGTTGAAAGTATGTGAAAATAATCATAACTTCCTTGTCATAGGATTTGTAAACCGGCACTTTATCCACACTGAAAGTCTGTCCCAAATTTATTTGGTCGATTTGAGTTTTAATACTAGATTTTCCTGATTTGTGCATAAACTGCATAAACAATTGAAACACTTCTAATTCTAAGAAAAAAAAGTGATTAAAAAAGAGATTAAAGTCAGAATTCTGTTTTTTAGTGGCCCTTATTTCCTGTTTTCCTCACTCAAATCCCCACACCTCCCAAGCAGACCTCTTAACGTGATGAAACTCTGCCCTGTCACCACGTGTGGACCAGAGTCATGTGATTTGGACTTTATAAAAATCACAAAATACTTCAGACTTGATTCTACTTATACCAAAAATGCCCAAAAGTCTTCCGCAGTGATGCGACTGACTAAAATCACATAGAAAGCAGCTGCTTCAAGTTATTCCTGTTCTGTTTTTTTTGCTCGGTGAAGAATGGCAGTCTGTTTCTGCTCCTGTGTGGCTGTAAGACCTACTGAGAATTATTTTTTTTCCCCCTGATGTTAAAGTCTAAAGTGTGCACGTTCTTTTGAGTCACTCTAAATTTATAGTCACTCCATTAACTCAGGGCCTCAGGTCAAGTTGAGGGCGTCCAGCTCACACGATGTTTGACTTATTTCCACCCCCTCACGCCATTCATCTGTGTGGACATATTTGGCCTGACCAGCTAATGACCAAGTTAGGGACTCTGAGTGGAAAATCCCTACCATACCATGCAATGTTATGACCTGGACTTTGGACCTTCATGGCTGATAACTTAAATCCTTCAGCAGCCTATCAATATTGCAACATAGATCTGATTGATGCACAGACTTCTACTGATTACATAGGCGTTTGTTGTGAGAGCAAAGAAAAAAAAGTCTTTTCACACAGGAGACTCTATGAAATCTGGGAGGCAACATTGCACAAATGTGCGTTGAAGTCGTTTCAAAGTAGTTTTTCTGAAATGCTATCTGGCATTTCTGATAGAGTTTTAACTAAAGACATGGAAACAAGTTAAAAATTTTCTTTATTCAGTTGAATGTTACAAAAAAAAATTGACTTTCACAAACTGAGCAGCTTTTCCCAAACTATTTGAAGTGAATGCCTGCTACCTGTGGTAAGAAAATGAAATGTGTAAAGTCTCAAGTAACATGATAACCAATCATTTTATTTTCTTGAAAAGCGATATTGCTAATTGGAACAAATTAGTAATTAGTAAATTTTCATGACATTGTTGTCAGCTTGTGTACAGAGAAATATGACCGCAAATCTCTCAGGGAAACTGACAGATTATGGCATAACAGCCTAATCATGTTAACACAATTTTCATGTTAATACAATAAAGAAAGAATTGATTTATTACAGAATTATATATATTTATTAAAAAAAAAAAAACATTTTCATTAATGCTTGTTTTGTTTAGACCCTTTGGCCAGTTAGCTTTGAGCTGGCAAAAGATGAGGTAAATTCAAATTATAATTATTCTGTCCTACTTAAAGTATCCAATAGTAATAGACAATCAATAACCACCAGCAAAAACAAATGGCTATATAAAAAAAAGCAAAGGCTGTTCAGAAGATTGCTGCAAAGCTCAATCCAATCTGCATGACAGACTCTTTGGGTTGGATTAATTTGAATATATGATATTTATCATATAGAAACCAGATATACATTGAGCTTACTTAAATGAATTGTAATTCAAATGACAATACAAATATTTCATAAAAATAAAAATAAAATACAGTTAAAATAATTCTACAAATGAAAATTAATTTAACAAGATTTCTTGTTTTTATTCCCACATTTATTTTTACGTTATATATTTTGTTTACTTCCTCATTAGTTTCTCCTCAGCAGCGACGCCCTCCAGGAGGAGGCTGAATTAGTCTTTTATTCATTTTATGGACTTCATATTTCACATCTGTGGTGAAATATAAACTGTGCTGCATTTTCTATGAAGCTGAAACAGTTCAGTTTCTTTCTTAGCACCATTTTCCCTTTCACTAAGCACCAGCTAGAAAAGCTTTGGTGTTTACATCAGTATTTTATCAAGGCACTCTTCTTGGTAAAAGTAAAAGTAGAACATGAAATAATTCACTGAATTGTCTCTTTCCTCAACAAAATCATTAGAAGTGCCGTAGTTTACTGTGAGCCGGCTTCGTCGGTGAGCGGTTCCGGCGTTGAGTCCAGCAACTCGAACATGTCGTCGATGACGTGCCACAGACAGCTCTCCAGAGGAAAGTCATTGTCCACCAGATTGACCAGGAAGTAGTTATCATGGATGTACTTGATGATCATCCGTGACGGCGACTCGTCTTCGTAGAGTTTGGCCCACTGTTCGATCCACAAAGCAAACGCCTCGTCCTGAAACGCAGCAATGACAACCTGGGTCAGTCAAAGTCTGTCATGTTTAGGCGTCCTGAAGCTTTTTCAGCACTGTGATGAGTTTAGTCAATTTATCCGATAATTGTGGGGGAAAAGGGAGACATTTATTTCTGAAATAAGATGTTTTTGTTTTTTATAAGTGTGAATGACATCAAATTTTAATAAGTCTGACAAAAATAAAATGCCTGATTAGCTTGATGACACACAATATAAATATGAACAAGTCAAAAAAAAAAAAAAAAGGCCAATGCATTTTCAGAGGATCGGAAAAAATATCTCCATTGCCTCTAATTAAGATCAAAAATTTATTTTTATCTCTAAAGCTGCACTGTTATATTGGACTACTATGATTAAATTATATTGCAGCTAGTGGAAAAATTGTTTTTACCAGTTGATAATACAACATTATTGTTTTTATTTCATTTGATCAGGCAAGAAAATGTTTAATTTTGATTATTTACCATTTGTGGCATAATTCAGATTTTTTTGATATGTTGAACATCCAGTTACTGATTTTACCGCACCCCATCTTGCTACATTTTTTAATCTTTATTTTTACCACAATATGGTTTAATTAGTTGTAATTGATGCACATAACCTTCTCAAAAAATACAGAATTTTTAACATAGTTAATATTTGAAGTGCAAATAACATGTTCAAGTGTCTTCTTGAAATATAACCCTTAATAGAAATTAAATCATGTCCTGAGGAATTGTCAAAGTGCAAAAGATGAATTTCAGTTTTGTGTAACATGAACTGTTTATGCAGAAGAAGCAAATCCTACAGATCATCTCAAAATGGTTTTTGCAACAAAAAAAGAAAACAAACAAGGTCAATGATACTGTTTTGGATCACACATGGTTTCATCCTGCAGGTTTGACTGCATTGTAAAACAGGAAGTTAAATTAGAAGAGGACTAAAACGATTGGTCAAAATTCAGCAAAGTTGCAGTGATTGGTGGGAAAACAAGGAAATGGGGAAAGCAATAGGATGGTTGGTCAGATTTGCGGAAAAGCTGTGATGACTAGTAAAAATTGAAAATCCACGCTAAATGTTTTCCAATCAAACATGTTTAAACCTCGTAACCTTCCCGGTACATCTGCATTAAATGATGTTGATTTAGTCAAAGAGATGCAGTTCCTGACAAACTCTTCACATGTGGACTCCATGAGTCCACATGTGAAATGACGAGGTTGATAACATCACAAAAGGCTCCTGAAGCTACAGACTTGGTAGCGTACCTTCCAGTACATGAAGCTGACCGGGTCCACTACAGTGGGCTGGACAATCTCTCTGCCGGGGAAGATGCCCCACGTCACGGCATTAGGCTGCATTTCGTGTGCGTTGGTCATGTTATGTCCCTGCACACAAAACACCCAACATGGCCCATATACAACCTGCACTCACACAGTGACTAGCGGGACTCTCAGTTCACACTTACATGCACGTTAACAATGTGATAGTTGACACGAGGCTCATACTTCTTCAGGACCTTCAGGAGGGCTGTGACATTTTCACTGGAGGTGAAAAACTCCAGGTAGGCCTGTTGGACGGAAGAGCGGAAAGCTGAGGCGACGTTTCAGAGTAAAACGTGTTTGTAGAGAATGACCAGACAGAGAGAGTCAGCACCTTCTGGAAGACATATCCTCCTGGAGGCCCCCAGCCTACCACAGGGTCCGCAGATGGTTTGCCATTGATGTTGGGCTGAGAGTTGATGGTGAGGACTCCACGTCTGTTAACCTTCTCAAGCTCGTCTTTCAAAAAGTTGGTCTCTGGGGCCAAAGGCTCGTCGTTCCAGGGTAAGCACAACACCTGGGGATGGAGAGAGAGACATGAGGGCCTTAGCAAACTATACTGCAAGTTTGCATCGTAAGCCTGGCGGGTCGCCAGGCTTTACTTGCCTCCTGTCAGGCTAAGCATTGTTTGTTTTTGTTTTTATACAAACAGGCATGCATACATACATACATGATCATGTTTACATGATCAAGTACATTATTGTAAAAAAAAAAAAAATCACAACTTTACAATGAAAGTGTGTTTTGTTAATAAAAAAAAATCTGTTCCACTTAGGGGGCCTCCTACTGGCCCAAAGCTGCTGCTTGGTTTGCTTATGCCTTGAGCCGGCCCTGCCAACAGTACAGGCTGGAATCTGCCAAAATACTTCGACTGAAGGAAGTTCTGTTCCTACTGTTGGTCACAAATCTGCAGATTTCTTTAAGACTATCAATTCATCTTCAAACTATTTCAGCATTTTTTTAATTAATACATTTACTTTCACTTTTTCATGACTTTATTAATTTGTATTTAAACAGTAGATCATTCACATGGCCAGAGCCTGCAGGCAGACTTGATTACCTTCTGTCCGTTTCGGTTTGGTTGTGCTGTGATGTAGCATGTGAAGACTTCAAAGACGCTTTGTTCGTTCTTCAGTTCCTCCCCCCACATCTGCACAAGAGCTTCCTTAGAGGATTTACTTTTTAAGTAAAACAGGTAGTAGTCATTTAATTCTCCAAAAGCTGGAGATGAAGAGTTTCCCCTAAAGACAACAGCAGAACAGTCGGTCAGTAACTAAAATACAGCTTCACTTTCCCCTCTTCTGCTGTAAGCTCAATACTTCAAGTTGTCACTAAAACTGGAACATTTACTTAGAAAATCAAAGAATGAGGTAATACTGAATCTATGTCCGATTAGACCTACCATCTGCCGTTGGGGAACTCATCCCAGTCCTGGGTCCTGTAGATGTAGCTCTTTGGTCTGGAGGCCCAGAAAATTGGTCGGACATCCTCCACCTTCCGTTTGGGATTTGCACTAACGGCCCAGGGAAGAGGGCGTCTGGCGAAAACAACAATCTGTGAGTTTGCAGACCACAGAAAATCTGCCTTCATAGCCAGACGCTTGGAGAAAGTTTGCAAGAAATAAATAAACACAAAGGATCTGCTACAACTAGGTCTCAGTGCATCTTAGTCTTAATAAAGACTAAGAGTAATTGGAACTCTACTCTACCTGAAAGAATTTCAACTTCAGGGTTTCCCCCAGTGTATTATGAGCCTGGCAGGCCACCAGGCTTCACTTGTGCCCCCACCAGGCTTAGCAAGTTTTCTGGGGGAAACCTTGAACTTATCAAAAAAGAATGTTCATTTTCTACCAAGGAAAATGAACCCAGTTTGGAAACTCAGCAGAGACGTTCACACGTCATTTTTCCAAGTAAACGTCAAGCTGGTCGACAGTAAGTTCTTAATTCTGTATACGGCGTGCACACACACACACACACACACACACACACACACACACACACACACACACACAAGTGTATGTAGAGAGAGGGACCGGCAGCCCTCCAAACAGCTGCTGCTAGAGGCCAAAGAGTCCTCAATTGTTTTTCTAAGTGCTCCACAGTTAACGGCGATAGAATAATATTTGCCAAACACGAGATAAGAGAGTGTACAAAGGAAAACGATACAGGTTCAGGACCCAGAGTTAGGGGTACAGTTTCATCTTTTACTCAGACGCCAGTAGATTTAGACTGACCTGGGGTCTTCTACCCACAGGCCCAGCTGTCGGAGGACCTCCATGGTGGCAACTTCTCGGTTCAGAGTGTAAAAGTGGAGGCCTGGCACCTTTCCGCTGTCCAGCAGGACACGACACATGTCCACTGCCTGGTGGATTCCATAGTTTCGGATAGCAGCATCATTGTCTTTGATGGGCTCAATGATTTTAGTGATCTCCTCTGGTACTTCGAGCTTAGACAGCTTGACGAGCTGACGTAACGACTGGTATCCCTGGAAAATACACATAATTTGTTTTTCTCTTTTCTCTCTTTCCTACCACATGACAAAAGTCTTCTGTCTGATGCATTGGTGTCAACTAGAGGATAATAAAGTATATTCTATTTTAACTAGCAGGGACTTCATGATTCATTTTATTTGTCGTTTCTGTTGCTTTATTTATTTTGGATATTTAAAATGTCTTCCTGTTCCAGTGTTAAATGTTCATTAGAATTTATAGTGTATTGATCTTTGAGAGAGTGAACCTGCATTATTATGCCATTATTACCATTTTATTACTTGAAAATGGTTTCAAAACAACAACAATAATAATAATACAGTTTATCACAACAAAGTTTGGGACAATTTATCACCCAGCAGTAGCATTTGTTGAGATAAAACCAACTTTGATCCTCTGTTAACTTGCGATTTGATGCTAAATCATAAAACTAATCTTAAAAACAGATGGATTTCATAAATCAACATTATAACTTTGGTTGTAAAAGTCAAACAGGAAGCTTTCTGCGCCGCTTGTTATGCACAACGGCCAAAGATTTTCATGCACCGTTGAACTTGATGAACAGGTGACTTCACTGTGGAAGTGAAACGTGTAGCAGCTGAAAAAAATAGCCTCAATGGGTCAATGGGTTCATGGTGATGATTTACAGATTCCTGGAAGAAGTCTCTAGTACCTGGATGGGAAAGATTCCAGGAAGGATGGGACATGTGATCCCGACTGCCCTGCAGTCATCCAGGAACTTCAGGAAGGTGTCAGCGCGGAAGAACAGCTGCGTGATGACGAAGTCTGCACCAGCATCCACTTTCTCCTTCAGGTGCTGCAGATCCTGCTCGTAGCTTCCTGCCTCAGGGTGGCCCGTTGGGTAGCCTGCACAGAAACCTCTAATTAAAACGACTGGAAGCACAGATTAGTCACATTGATTAGAGTAGGTTAAACATATAAAATAAATAACATATAAAGAGCATATAAAAAGCAGATCTTCATGTACTGAACATGTATGAAGTGTTGAGGGAGGAATTCAGGGCTTCTTTTCTGATTTCCACACAACAAGCCACCTTTCTTTTAGGACCGCTTAACATGCGAAAGAGCCTCTGTCGATATTTATGAGCATATAAAACATGAACTACATGAACCACAGCTCTGAACCCTGCAGCAGGTCAGTCCTGAAATCAAGCTGATCACAGCTGAGTCTGGTTGTTCTGACAGATAAACACTCCGTTTAGAAACACCCTGGGTACATAAACCTGCTAGAATTCACAATACTTGAAGTGTGTTTCACTCTCTCTACTGTGAAAACTCACCAGCAACACAAATGTCAAAGTAGTCGTCAAACTCTGATCGAATGTGCTTTACGAGGTCAACGGCAAAGTTGAAGCCTCCCTCCTCGTCCTCCCAGTCGTCTCCCACTGGATCTGAAGAGAACCAGAGCTTTGTTTAATGGCGGCCATGTTGGGTGATCTGGCAAAACGAGGATTTTTACAACACTACAGGTGTTCGTTCAGCAGTTAACTTTACAGATGGTATGAAATGGTTACTGTTTTTTAGCAGTACAGTGTCAATATAGTTAGCTGAAAATAAAACATTATTTAATGACTGCACCTTCACCCAAGTTGCAGCAGATAATAAAACCAAAGGGTACCAACAGCTTCATGCAGCAGGGAAACATCTTTCTGGAGATGATTTTATAAATGATTAGGAACTTTGACTTTTTTTGGACATAATTTTACACAAATATCAACACATCCCAGAGAAGAAAATATGGCATAAAAGGCCTAAAAATAGCAATAAAATGTTAACAATGACACTCCTCTCATCAGTAACCATCTGAACTAATAATATAATGTGTTAATTATCTAATTGGGGGCAGAGACAGGCTATATAATCATATGAACCAGCCTCCTGGTCCTCAAATGCCTGAGGAAATTGAAACCGAAGAATAAAGAAACAGACTGAAAAGGGGAACAAATTTCCTAAATTATACTTATTCTTTTTCAAAAAGATAATGCAACATCAGTGGCTCTAAATGATTTTCATTCAGCTGGACAGAAATAAATCGTAAAAGCTGCAGAGCCCGGTCTAAAGGTTAGTTTTAAATATTGTTTGACAAAAGTTATACGTTATGTTTTTTTTATTTAAGAGCTATACTTTTATGAAGGGAAACAGTAATAAAACCCTGATCATTCCTTTCCTGTAAATAAATTATGTTTTTGTCAGATAAAGCCAAGCTGAACACGTGTGTTCAGTCAAGATGTTCAGACACCCGTTTGCAGAAAGTCTTCTGTCAGTTTCTGCCACTCTAAATCTAGGCTCGATGTACACTGCACACTTTTTAAGAATGAGAAATTTCTGTTGAAAACTCAACTAGCAGAGACTCTGTCAGGTAACAGGAGATCATAAGGTGGAAGACTAGAACCCTGGGAATGCTTGAGGAAACGCTGCGGTGTAGTTCCAGCTGGAGCCGTTCACAGCAGCGCAACGCTTGTCCAGACACATCACTTCTCAGAAGTCTAAATCAAGCGCTGCTCTTTGTTTTCCAGGAATCTCAACCCACAAACACTGATGCAGCTCTTATCTACTGAGGCGTGGCGATAAAACACACATCCAAGCAAAACCTCCCAGGTCACACTTTTCCTGAGCTCTTCGTGTCTCCCGCTGTACCTCCCCTCAGCGCCATGATGTTCTTCAGGCCCAGGTGCTTCGCCTTAGCCAGGTAGCTGGTGATCTTCTCCTTGGTCTGGTTGCAGCAGGTCAGGTGGAGGACGCTCTCCAGGCCACAGTAGTTCACTGCTGTGCTGGCAATCATCATAGAGGAGGTCTCCTTGTCTGAGCCAGGGTCTCCTGCTGGGTGCCAGGTGATATCAATGAAGAGCGGTCCTCCAGAACCCATACGGTCAAACCTGTCGCATCAGAAATACACTTTAAAAAAATAAAGTTCTGAAATGTTTTCATCTGAGATTTTGCTGAAATATTTTGAAGTGTTGAAGGTGATCTGGGGAGGGGAGGTGTGGTGTGTTGGTGAGCCGTGTTTGTAGCTTTTAAGGAAATCTTAATACTTCAGTATGACAAGAAATTCTGAAATTTTCATGTTCCCAAAGTGGTAAAGAGTCTAGAGACGCCCCTAACTGTTTAACACGACTGTGCATGTGTTCAAAAAGAGTGGTCCATTAGAAATGGACAAGTGAGTTTAATGTGACACAGTTTGACTGGTCTGTGTAAGTTGGACTGAATACCCCTGGGATGTTCTCATCCAGCAGCAGTCTCTGACTCACAAATACTCCCACAAACACACTGCGACAGGAGTTGACCCTTCACACACGCTCTTCTGAGAGTGGCCCACTTCACCATGATGGATGTCAAAACAACCTGCACATGCTAACTCCTGTAAAACCCGTCATGGAGACAGACAGCTGCTGGCCTCATGTCTGAAACTCATTTACGAAAGCCCTGTCATACATATGAAACAAATAACAAAAAAAATGTAATCTACTTAACTCTTCCAAAAATCAATACCATACATTATCAATTTTAGTAAATATTTCTGTTTATGAGCAACATCTAGGCAGACAAGCTAGCTCCACTTGAACAAGTAGAAGCCTATATTGGCAAAAACAACTTAGGAAAAGAAATTAGTGTCTCAATACTTGCGTCCCTCACTTCCAATGTCAGTCATGACGCCTCATCATGGGAAGGTGATGTAGTTGCAAAAGCGTCAATAATGGTAAAGAAAAAAAATACATAAAAAAAAAATACCTGCTGAAGTTACACAAAAAAATATAGAACTGTCAGGTGCAAAACCTACTGTCTTAATCCCAGCCTAACAGAGATGG
This sequence comes from Poecilia latipinna, assembly GCF_001443285.1. Lineage (NCBI taxonomy): Eukaryota > Metazoa > Chordata > Actinopteri > Cyprinodontiformes > Poeciliidae > Poecilia > Poecilia latipinna. Next base: position 322,279 of record NW_015112873.1, on the reverse strand, counting down.
AAGATTTTAAACTTAAATATGAAGCCGTTTCACACAGTTGGACCTCAACAGGATGAATTAACTCAATTATTGTTCATGTTAATTCAATTTTACAGTTTTTAACAGTGTAGTTAGTATAATGCTTTGGATTGTGTTTCTTAGTGATTGTGTTTCTTTTCGCAGTGCAAAAGGTTTGGTGTGTGGCTGTGTTTGGAGCTCTGTATGTGTGTGTGTGCGTGCGTGCGTGCGTGCGTGTGTGCGTTTGTTTGTAATACCTTGTGGGGACGATTTTCCTGACATATACTACGTTGTGGGGACCAATTGCTCCTTGTGGGGACCGGAGCCTGGTCCCCACGAGGGGAAACCCTGTTTTTGGGTCAGGGGTCAGATTTAGGGCTAAGGTATGAATTGAGTTTTGGTTAGGGTTAGGAAAAGGGTAAAGGTAAGGTTTAGGCTGTAGAAATGAATTGAAGTCAATGGAAAGTCCCCACAAAGATAGCCAGACAAACATGTGTGTGTGTGTGTGTGTGTGTGTGTGTGTGTGTGTGTGTGTGTGTGTGTGTGTGTGTGTGTGTGTGTGTGCGTGCGTGTGCAGGAGGCGTAATATGATATCAACAAGCAGAAAACTTGGCACACAACAGGTTATTGTCAGAAAAATTAAGCAACTCTCAAGTCCTGCCAAATACTTCAGATGCTGTCAGTCAGCTGGATGCCATTTTGTTCTTCCCAAACGTCTCCAAATTACTTGAGTTTTCAGCAGAATATTCTGTCGTGGCCAGATGCATGAACTGAATCAACTGATTAAACAAGTGTCTGCCTGAGGTCAAAGGTCGGAAGGCCCCTCAGAAAGCCTGGAGGAGGTCCGGCTGGTCTCTGTACCTGGAGATCAAGTTGACAGCACCGCTGGCCGTGCGTGGAGGGAAGAACTCCAGGGAGAACCACTGATCTCCGGACTCCATCCTCTTCCTCATCTTTTCCCGCAGCCGATCAGAGCGGTCTGCGTCCAGCAGCGGGGTGGAGCAGCGGGAGCTCTCCTTGGAGCTCTCAGTGCTGCTGTTGCTGGTGCCGCTGGAGTCGCCTCGACACGACTGCCAGCTGCCATCCACTTGCTGCACCTGGTTCACCATAGTGAGAAACAAGGCTGGAAAAAAATAAAGCAGTTTCTGTGATTTTACTAAGAAAACAAAAATGAAGCTGTATTTATGTCTTCATTCCAATTCTTTCAACCCAAACATAAAATTATACATTTATGGAGTTTATACTCATTTAATTCAATAATTTAGCATTCACTACCTTAGGTATTCAATAACTTAGCATTTTTAAAAGCATCAATATATTATTTTTTTTTATTTTTAAAATGTCCTCCCAAATAAGATGAAAATATACAAGTAAGCATGAACAAGGGTAAGGGTAAGGTTTTCAGCATTTTATGACTGTTTACAATTAATGACAATACTGAAAAAAGTAAAGCAAAGGTTACCCAGCGTGCTGACTCTAGAGCCCTGCTCCCTATGTCAACGATCATCTGCCTTTCATCTGCTGAAATGCACAAACAGAAATCCATAAAATCTGACCCGCTGCTAACTTAAACCTAAAAGCTGATCCTTCTGTCACTTTATTGGTTGCATGTTTGCAAATCAAACGGTGCTAATGTGATCTGAGCTAAAGGGAAGTGGTCCCCAAAAACTGCTCTTTAGGGCCGAACAGCCCATCACACCTGAGCCAAATGACAGCATGGCGCTCTAACTTCTGCAGGACTAATCGGTAGCTTTTATAAACCCTGCCAACAGCCTCAGCACGCTTTCTTACCTGCTCCGGACCTTCACGGTTCAAGGAACGTCTCCAAAATAGATGGATCCACGTGGACACAGACTCTGGCAGTTGCCTCTCCGGTAGGAGCGCATGTATGGGGAGCTGTAGCAGCTGCAGGAACTGTTTATAGCCGGATAAATTTAGTGTTGCACGCTAGCTGCGTGTTACATTAAATAACTCCCTTGGAAAACCCTGCTTCGCTTCTGAGCATTTGAATGGGAAAATACGAAAATCCAGCGATTTTGAAGTAACAAAACAATT
>NW_015112873.1:303190-317075 GCF_001443285.1 Poecilia latipinna | reverse complement strand
AAGTAACAAAACAATTTATGCAACTGGCCAAGCTGATTTTATAAGCCAATATTAATATTCTGAGGAGTTGCATGTAAAAATAAATGCAGCATATTGAGCAAACATTGAATCACCCTTTATTTCATTTAAACAACCAAGTTTTTTGCATGTGAAAACAATTAAAGTTTTAACTTGAACATCATTGGCTTCTTTAAACGTAATTCAGTTCAATTCAGTAAATTTATGTCGGGTCAATCACACATATATTCAAATTTATAATAGTTATTAAACAGTACAGTATACTTAATTCAAAGTAGTTTAAAATGTTGCCATCTAAGAAAGCCCGGCTGATTGCATTGAGCTATTAATTTGCAGCATCCATTCCTTTATTACTTAAATTATGACATTGCTATAAGGATTAACATTGAAATACAAATCTTTATTTTGTTTCAGCATCTATTATTTTTAAACACGCTTCCATTTAGACTTTGAGATGCAGAAGACAGAAAGGTATATGGTAATGTGTATGTGTGTATGAATGGTTATTTTTTTAGGAAGTGCTACATGGTAAAGTATTATTTTCTGTTTCTCATGAAAAGGTTCATTGTGACATTTGAACAACTGTTCTAACATCTGTTTCTCACAAACAGCAGGAGGCTAAGTTAGACAAAATATAGCTACATGTTTACTATGCACTACTCAGAACATAGATAACATAGCATCTTGGTCTGATGCTGATGAGTTGGAATTCTGGCAAAATATTGTAATCTCAACTTTAAAATCACACCAATAATAGAAAAAAATACAAGACTTGAGGTTGGCCACACTGTCTTGACATCCTGCTGGAAGTGACGCATCGTCATGTGACAACAGGACAATCTGGACTCAGTTATGGGCGTCTGACACAAATAAAGGAATTCTCACGGCCGCAGCGAATGTCATTGACGAAATCTTCTCCTGCAATGAAACATGCAAAAAAAAAGGAAGATGATGAAAAAATCTTAGCACACTTTCCAGTGACACATATTTTACTTGTAAATGGTGGTAATTTCTAATTAAACATTTATTTATTTAGTGAATTAATAATTTACAACATGCAAAATAAAATCACATGTTCTATTGTTCTAGTTATACATCTAGTTAAAACTTCTTACCTTCGCGGTTTATCTCCATGCAGTCCTCATTTCCTTCAAAGTCGTTGGGCTCTTCAGGGCCCCATTGGGTAAAGTCAAACTTTGTACCTCTGCTCCAAAGCCAAGTGCCTTCCTAATACAATCAATTTAAACATCAGTGTAAGAGCAAAACCTGTACAGAACACCCTACATAGTCATTGTCCAACCTCTTAGCTCAAAAACATTAAAGACCTGATCTCCTACAGGTTTGCATGTACAAAAACAGGGGCAAGTTGGCAGCATGTGCAAACCTAGCCTATAGACAACACGCAAAGAAAATGCAAATTAGGGGTGAGGCGGAGGAGCTGTACTGAAAAGAAGTCTTAAATGCAGTAGTCTACAGCTTTGTTTTGTTGGACTACGTTGCATGCCTATCTAAATTAAATGTTTTCTTATTTTTATGTATTATTATTATTATACTTCTGCTCTCCAACATGCTCCAGGATGACAGCCAGCATGTAAAATCCTCATTTTAGGAGGACCACTTTGCATGTTCAACCTTTGTAGATCTTATGCAACAGTGCAAGGGCTATTATTTTACTCATGCAGTTTGGCAAACTGCATGAGTAAAATATTTGTAGATCAGGCCTGTCGTGTCACACATGAAGAGTTTAAAGAAACGCCCACCTCAACACCATCGTAGCCTCCAACCCAAGTTCTCTTATGTGTTCCTGCTGATTTAAAGATGAGACTCCTCAGAAAGGTGTACTGATGTTGGTTTTGGATGGTGGCCAAATTTCCATGGTTGGAAATGCAGTGGAGCTGAAGAGAAAGACGAGACGGAAATCAGCAAACTCATCACTTCAACGTCACTTTTGTCTGTGTGCATGGATTTGTAACTTACAGCCAGTTTGTTGCAAACATCAGAAGGAAACTCAAAACTTTGTCTGGATTACTGTGAAGCTTAAAAACTTGATGGGACGGGTTTCCATGACCAAGCAGGTTCACCCCAGTCTGTTATCCCGAATTGCAATACAAAGCACCCGTTGTAATGCCTGGCACCACTGGAGTCTAGCCAGTGGAAAGTTTTTTTCTGGAACGATTAACTTATTAAGAATAAAGTTTAGCACAGAGAGGATTGTGGTGAAGGTAACTTGGCCATTTGTAGGCATTTGTGGAAACCATTTGGAAATGATCCCTTCTGTATTACTATGATCCATAAAGATATGGAGAAGAGGGCTTGGCTTTAAAGAACGTTAATGGCCTACACAAAGTCCTGACCTCAATCTGACGGAATGGGATGAATTAGTGTTAGAGACTCTGAGACAGGATTAGACTTCACATACAAGTTCAGCTTAAAAAATATAAACATTATGAAAAAGTTCTATGTTTTTGTCGCTCACCTCAGAAAGGCAGACAATCATTACACACTGGAGTGAAATATTTAAAGTTTTTATTTCTTGTAATTCTGATTATTATAGCTTACAGATGTAGAAACCCAAAAATCTCTCAAAAATGTTAATTTTGTGACAAAGTTCTAGTTCTCTCATGGAAAGTAGAAAATCAGCAAGGGTAACTGTAGCTTTGGGAGGATTGCCAAGCTAAATTAATTCATGTATTAGCACATCAAGGGCCAACACACACAGATGGACCCTGAACATGGGCCACAGGTCTCACATGTGTGTTCTCCTATAAGAATGATCAGATAAGATGTCCTCAAGAACTTACTCCTAAATCTGGTAAGCAGCCTTTCCAAAAGGTGTTGAAGATGCAAAGGCATGTATGCCATGAAAGCTTTTCCAATAAAAAGGAGCATTACCAAATGGCACCATATAATGTATTCAACAGTTAAAGCCTGCATAGATTGTTTAACTTCAGTCTGAAATTCTCTGCTGTGAGCAACTCAGAGAACATTTTCTCAATAAGATCTTGGTCAGTCCCTCACCTAGTACTCTATGATCAACACACATGCAATCCATCAAAACTCCCAGAACTGATGAGGTTGGTTGTTTTATAGCTCTTATTCACCCTAAGAGTAAGCAAATAAAAATAATGATGCGTGTGTTGTACCTCAGCTTGAATCCAAGTCAGTTCAGTGTCATCATAAAGGTAACAATCGCCTCGATATCGAGTCCAACCAGCAGGGCACATTTTATAGACAGCCGCTAGAAAACACGGAAACTAACATGAACGGTTTTACAACACATCATTTAAAGTGAAATCTGGAGTTGTGGTACAAGAAAGCAACTACAGAAAGGAACGATTATTGAATCCTCTGGATATATATATATATATACAGTGAGGAAAATAAGTATTTGAACACCCTGCGACTTTGCAAGTTCTCCCACTTAGAAATCACAGAGGGGACAAATACTTATTTTTCTTCACTGTATATATATTTATTTATATACAATTATTTAAAGCTTTTGTCAGTATTCTGTGTGTACGCTGGTAGTCAGGCAATGATATTTCATTGACTAGTTCACTGTTGTGTCTTTGTGTAATGACAAGCTAGTTCATGTCCCTGTGTCGCCACGATTAAAATCTGAATTCATTATTTTACATCATTTAGACTAGATCAAGTGTACCAAAGGAAAAAACCTTGACCACATCAGTACAACTGAGCCTGCAGTGCATGTACTGTTCTCATATCAGAATGTATGTAAACAAATAACTATCAAGTTTCACATTAGAGTGAACCTAGTAAACTGTTTTATGAAAATTCACTATTTAAAATGATGAAAGCACAAACCTGGACGTGGAGCTGGGTCCGGTGGACCCCATCCAAGTGACTGAGGATGTTTTCAAAAGATATAAAGACATATTTATTACAGGGGATCATTGTGCCTTGAATTCCTTTGGATTGAATAAAATATGAATCTCAAAAGTTAGTGTATTTAGCACATTAAGTAAAAGCTAACTTTACTTACAGCGACTCCAAGCCCAAACCCACAAAGGAGCAAAGTGCAAAGTAGAACTGAGTCCATCTCTGGAAGAAAGCATTTAAATCCTTTAATACGAAACTCAGTTCAATCTTTCAAACATGTTTCAATTCATAAGGAGATGGTTTACAAGGTAAATATTTACCCTTTTAACACTAAACTGGATGTTTAAGTCTGGTCAGTTCTTTGCAACTACAAAATACTTTTTTTTTCATCTATTGCTGAAGTACAGGAATTCAGATTTTACCTTGAGGTGAGAAAGTTGTTCTAGCAGTCAGTGGAAACAGTGTCTGTTTACTCCACAAACACGGAGCTTATAAAGGTTGTTTTCCCTTATGCAGGGCGGTCAGTCATTCACCTCTGATGGGTCATCAAGTAAAAAATAACAATGTGGCAAAAAAGCATAGAACTGGAATCGTACAGTAACCCAGTCAGGAAGAGGGAACCACACCTGAAGTCATTTCTCCACATCCCTCCAGTTTTCTAATTATCTACTTATTTTGTTGAGTAGTCTTTGTTTTATGGCCATAATGTTTTTAAATGAGTCATGAAGTAAAAAAACAAAACAATGCCTAGCAGTGAGTCATTTTAGGGAGAGTGATCTGACCCCAAAGTCAGGCTGTTTCTCCATCAGGACATTGTTTCCTTGGAGAACCAGCAGAACAAACTGTGGCAGCTGTTCACTTCAGAAAGAAGTGAACAGCTGCCACAGAACATTCTTTCTTCCTGAACATTCTTTCTTTCAGAACATTCTTTTGGTCTTCAGGTGTTCTGAAGACAGACAGTTTGATTATGTGTGATTTATCCTGACCTCTGCTGAAAATGCATCGTCCTCCTTGTCCTCTCATACATTCCAGTGGTGCCGTTGTTCACCAGTTTGTGCTCATTTGTGTCTTTGACCCTGGAACCTCCTGTTCATTGAAAACAGCAATGAAATGAATACATATGTAAAATATTTAACAATTAATTTACATCATCTAAAAAGTTGCTTTCACACTTTGTTGCAGAATCTGATTTGTAAGTTGTTTTGTTTCTAATTTAGCCATGTGCTAATACATTATGCATCTGTTGTTTTCTGCATTTTCTACCAGGAAGAAAATATGTCAAAGTCTCAGATTTTCTCAGTTTTTATTTTAGAATATCTCGTTACAGAAGCACTGGGCTGCTGTAGAAACTGTTCCTTTAGAGCGACGCCTGTGTCCTCGTAGTCCTGTTCTCACATGAGCTGTGATGGTGTCATCTTTAGAAGACACTGATATCTTATCATTTTGTGTCACACATAAACACATGGTCCTTCTTCACAACATCACCTGCTTTTGTTCTAATGTCAGACTTTAAACCACACACGTCTCATATTCCAGAAGAAAACTGGAATATAGGGATACAACTAAAATAATAAGTTTTATTTGAAGACGCCTTTCAAAGCACTCAAAGCTATGAAACAATAGAAGGCATATATCAATATATCCATCACAATTACAGAAAGAAATTATAGCAAGAAATGAGTTTTTAGGTTAGATTTGAATGAAGACAGTGAATCAGACTTGTGGATGAACTGTGGAAGAGATCCAGAGACAAGGGGCAGAGCAGGAAAAGGCTCTAGACCCTTTATATGTCTTATATGTTAGAGCAAACTCTAACATATGGAGCTAATAGCGAAAATTCAACCTGGAAGACTCCATCCCCTCCGTTCGTCCATCGGCGTCATGCTCATCTCCGACCTCAGCGCTGGACCTCACCTGGCGTGTCCAATCATCAATCAAGCTCAGCATAAAAGGATCCACACCCAAGCCGTCGGCCGCTTCCCAGCTGCGTTCAACCCACCACCTCCCCTTCTCCACCCACATCCTTCGGCTCTCCAGGATGGCACCCTTTCCAGACCTCCACCACCGGTGTTGGGCCCTGGGGCAGAGCATCCCTAATCGGTTATCGGGATGTTCATCGAGTTCACATCAAATCTCAGCTCAGATCAGCTGCCGGGGCCCGAGCGCCAAAGAACTGTTATTCATTGCTGTCATTAAATCTTTTAATTGTTCCTTTTTCTTTGTCTGAGTCTTTCCAGATTGAAATAAATGTTAAGAATACAAAATAAATCAATTCATCTTCTACCAATGTGTTTGGGATTTTTGGTTTCAGGTGAGAATTGAACCATGACCTTGAAACTTCTTATGGTTTATGACAGTCGGCAAACAATTTGCCATCTTCAGGATCAAAGACCAAAAAACAAAAATCTTTTCTTGCCCTTCATATCTAACTGCAATATTTTATATACTTTAGTTGTTTGTTCTTCCTGTTTTTAAGCAACACAGTTTAGGGCTCCATTCCTGCCAGCTTCCTATTTATAAATCTGGAAAAATAAGTATTTTTGACACAACACTCTGCAGATTTGACAGTGAGTGTAGGAATAAAGTTTGTTTTCCAGTTCTCTTTTATGCATAATGTATTATGCAGATTCCACTGCAAATTTGCTGTTAGTTGTTGTATCTGATGTCGTTTTCTCACAAATTTGTCTCTGCTGGAGAAAATGTGTGTAAATATAAAATCATGAATTCTAGCAATGAAAAATTTTTTGTAGCTGCGTGGAGATAAATGCAACTAAATCGGAAACGTCATAGAAACGTCGTTGAAGATTTACAGTAATTATATTGTCATATTACTGAGGGTTTTACAAATGTGTTTTCATTAGAGCGGATCAGGAAAACGCAGAGAGCAGCTGTTTTCTACCATGATATGTAAAACAAACGCACACATTTCAAGAACTGTAAATCCTACTTCAATGGTTACACAGTTGCATTTCATTTCATCTCATTAAATCACACTTTTGTTAAGAGAAAAGACAACGAAGCATTAATATCAGGAGAAATAAAAACATATGTTTCAACCAATAAACACATAGATACAAACCTATAGTAAAATAAATGTCTGCGTGTGAGTCGAGGATAAAAACTTAGATCTGCAGTGCTGCTTATGCTGCCGTGATGTCTCAGTGGATCTTATGTTCTGTTGTAATTTTACTAAGATTGGACTTTTTGTTGGGAGAAATTTTAATATTCAAACATGAAAAAAATCCAGGTAATAAACAGCAGCACCCTGAAAACATGCTGTTTCCTCACAACCTGCAGACAAAAAATTTCCCCACGTTTTATTATGAATGACATTAACATTTGCTCACTGCAGTATTATTATCCTGGATCTCATGTTTAGCTTCCATTCAACACTAATTGAATGTGTTCACTAATTTGAATATTAACACAGTCTGGCTAAAAAAAAAAAAATCTTAATCATTAACGGAATTAAATCAGGGGGATTTTTACTTATTTATCTAGAACACAAAGATCTTTTTAAAACCACTTTTATATGCTCTACGGCAGCATTAAAGTAGAAGCTGATTCTGGCAAATTATGTCTATTTGCAACAACAATCTCAATCAAAGAAAAGTCTTGCAGCTCCTGTTCAATAAGTCCAGGCAAAATCCACAGATTAAGCAAACTATCACCTGAACAGTTGAACTTGGAGATTTTTTGACAGTCAAAATGCAAATTCAACTTAAATTGTTCTTCAGCATATTCTTTAAATTATCTTTCAAACATTTCTCTGAAATCTCAATCTAAAAGAGGTCGGCTCTTTTCAGCAATTTCTTTTAACCCTTTTAGACCTAAGTTTCAAATCTCCGCCTGGATATTTTTGCTTCTTTTAATTGTACACGGTTCTTTAAATGTCCTGTGTGTAAATATATTTGCCCATTTATCCATAACAACTGGAACTTTCAATATCTACCAAGTTATTTTCGTAATTTGCCGTTTATTAAAAGAATCCCCCTCAGATTAATTTCACTCCTTGCTATACGGGAGATGGCACAACGTGTGGCAGAATTATGGTAACGCAAATTTGGCTGGATCTCCGACACTGCGTTTGGTCTGGAAGGGTTAAGTACATTTGTCCAAATCTCCTCTGATGGAGCCTTAACAGCAGCTAAACACATTCAAAGGAGATATGCTGCTTGGCCTATTGGGGGATTTTGCAACTAGAAAACTATTTAGCTGCAACAGATGACACTTACCTAAGTCCGCTGGTACCTCATAAAACACAACACACCTACAAACTGATGGAAAGATCTGTCCATTTGTCACCAATTTCACAAAACATCAAGCCTTTAATTTAACACCATGACAAAAACCCACTGAGACGTTTAAAGAATGGTCAATTGTCAATGGTCTGAACCTACATAGTGCTCCATCAAGTCAGAGGACTGCAAAGCGCCTCACACTGCATTCAGTCATCTGAACATCCACAAGTACATTCACACACTGATGTCTGTATTACAGGTGTAAGGACTACTTAAGCAGAACCAGAACAATACAGATTACCTGCAAATAGTACTCATGTCAGAAGTACCAACCCTGCATGTGATGTGCAGGTTTCCCTTCTCAGTAGTTCTCTATGAATATTAGTGTAAATAGGTCAGTGATGTTGCTGTTATCTGTAGAATGAACATCAAGAAAATAAAAGTTATTTTATTTTGGGAATGAACATTATGCTTTAGAGTGTTATGTGCAACTCCTTGATCCTACCACTGAAAACTTATTCCTGCAAACTACACATAGTTTTTAATTTTTAATACCACTCCATGATAAGATCAAACTTGCACTGTAAAACCACAAAAGCTTACCAATATTTTTGGTTTAATTTCTAGTGAAAACTTTGCAGTACACTTGAAATAAGACAAAAATAACCAACAAGTAACTTTCAGCAAGAAAGATGAGCTTGTTTTAAGGCAGCAATTCCTTAATATTCATGAAACAGGTTATAAGTGAAATAATATGCCAGGGAAACAAGTAATTTTCTCCACACAGTGAATTTTCTCTACCTGCAGTTTTGCTCAGCAGCAACACGCCTGGTCAACGACTCTGTGTGGCACTATACCGCCACCTAAGGTGTGACGGTAGATTTACATTATACAAAAAATAAAGAATAATTTAACTGAATTAGGCAATGTCTTACACAGCTTTGGCAAAACACTTAACCAAGTGCAACACATCATTTGGACCCATTACAACACTGGAGAAACAGTCCGTCTCTGGTAAACAGTTAGTCCACATTTCTTCTTTTTTATTTCTTTTTAAACTAGCTTGTGTCAAACTCTGGTCTTTTGAACATTTCTCTCAGTTTCCATGGCAGCAGTTAATTTATCACAGTATAATTGAGAAGTAGTGTTGTCTAAATGTGTTTATTTGTTTTCAGTTGCTTGTTTTTTTTTTTTTTTTACAACAGTGAAGTGTACACGAATTACACAAGGATCAAGATCCCATCATGCACTGGGTCTACAGCAGCCTATCAGTGCTCCTTTGAAAATCTGGAACCCTTTTTACAGTGAGGCTTGTTTTTCAAGATGCAATCAATCTCAGCTGCAATGGACATTGTCATCTTTGGGAGAACCTGTGAAAATAAAGGAGAAAAAAAAAGATCCTTTAAAGTAAAACAAAAAGTTTTAGTTCCAATTAGTGTGCTATCACAGATGGTAAAAACTCTTGCCAATTTAAAGTCAAACCTTAATGTGTTTTCTTATTTATTTAAATCAGACCATTTTTTTGTATTTGCTTAAATACAATACAATTTGCTTAAATACAATAAGCAAATACAAATCACATATTCATGTGATTTTACATGAATATGTAAAATCACCAGAAATAAGAAGAAAAGCCCCACAGACAACTGAACAATAAAGTATTAGAAAAGGTCATTCTATTGGTTTTGTTTTGCTTGGTTGCATATTTGCACTAATTACATTTGCTTCCTGTGTGAACGCTGACCTGGATGGCTCTGATGTTCTCCACCAGCTGAGCGGGTCTGGAAGCGCCCAGCAGCACAGAGTTCACCTTGTCATTTCTCAGGCACCACGCTGTGAAAATGTCAGAGATAAGGATTCAATCTGAGCGCAGTCCTTACCAGCAATGGAATCAAAAACCTGCCATTGAAATCCATACCGGGTAACACCTGCTTTAATACTTTGTTCACTGTTAAATGAGTGAAGAGAGGAGAGTCACAGGTGTGTTAAATGCTTAAATTAAAGATGCATCTGTCTCTTCAACATCCAGCCTAATAACCAGCAGATTATAGCTGCTGAGGTCTGAAACAGAACATTTTACTAAAGAACCACCACAGGATGCCTAGTCACCATTAAACACTATCAGAGTAAACTAATAGTTTATGCTTTCACTGATAATTTAAACACAGATTTCAATCAGCCACACCCTGTAATCCACTGAATAACATCATTCAGATGAATTAATTAAAATTTTTAACTGAAAAAAGAAAAAGTAATTATTCCCTCTAGGAGTAAATCCCTGTTTGAGGGATATCTTGGAGGGATATACAGAGTAAATACAAGACCAGTATTGCCTTTGTAATACATATTATTTAAGCATAATAAATAAATCATCAAACTTCTGACTTTGGGGTAGTTCTGTGGTTTTCCTTTGAATTATTTTGTTAAAATCTAGGGCACGATTTAGATAAAGTCTACAAAATACTTTAACAATACATTTACATGATAAACAGAAACAATAGAAAAACAAAAATATTGTGTGCATTGTTTTCTAAATAAAGTGCAAATTTAATTTGAAAGCTAATCAAGGCAAATTTTTTTACAATGCAGTTGAGAAACTACGGTACAAAATTAACAAAATTTCAAGAGGGAATATGAAAGTAAAGTATTGATCTTATTACACTAGTCCGCATCAGTCGATACTGATACCAATTTGATATTATCAATATTTTGGGTCAATATGTCCACCTGTAGTTTATTGGTTTTACATAATCTAGTGACAGTTTTGGATTTTTACAAACACTTGTAATTAGTTTCTTAGCCAATAACCTTAGGAGGGTCACAGTCCATCGTCGTGTCTTAAGATGTCTTTTTACTCATTAATAGTAAAAATATTACTGTCTAGGAAATTTGTTGTTCAAATGTGGATTTAAAAATGTGCTTTTGGACGTGATGGGATCGTCCATTTAATCTTAATGGGTATAACTTATATTTTGCCTCATACTGAAACATTCAATATTACACCTTAAAAATGAAAGACAAAATATCCCAGAATGGCCAAAATAATGTGATAGATAGAAAAAAAATGACCCCGTATAGTTTACCAATAGCAAGTTGTGGCAGGGTACACTGTAGGCGTTGTGCGAGGGTTTCTAGTTCCTGCAGCTTGAGCTGCTCTCGGTGACCCTCCTCACTCATTATCTTCTCTTTTATCCATTCATATCCCTGTGGGAGATGATCACACGCATATCACAGATCAGATTTTAACGATGGAAAATAAACAAAACTGTTCATATTCAGACACAGTGTGATAAACATGTTCACTCCCTGGCCACTTTATTAGGTACACCTTGCTAATACTGGGTTGGACTCCCTTTTGCCTTAATCCTTCATGGAATAGACTCAACAAGGTACTGGAAACATTCCTCGGAGAGTCTGGTCCATATTGACATGATAGCATCACACAGTTGCTGCAGATTTGTCGGCTGTACATCCATGATGCAAATCTCCCGTTCCACCACATCCCCAAGATGCTCTATTGGATTGAGATCTGGTAACTGTGAAGGCCATTCGAGTTCAGTGAACTCATTATCATGTTCAAGAAACCAGTCTGAGACGATTTACACTTTATGAAAGACATGTCGCAGCAAAAATCGAGACTCATCACACCAGGCAACGTTTTTCCAATCTTCTATTGTCCAAATGCAGTGAACCTGTGTGAATTTTAGCCTCAGTTTCCTGTTCTTAGCTGACAGGAGTGGCACCCAGTGTGGTCTTCTGCTGCTGTAGCCTATCCGCCTCAAGGTTTGATGTGTTGTGCGTTCAGAGATGTTCTTCTGTAAACCTCGGTTGTAGCAAGTGGCTATTTGAGTTACTGTTTTTGTCGTTCTATCAGCTCGAACCAGTCTGACCATTGTCCGCTGACCTCAGGCATCAACAAGGCATGTGTGCCCACAGAACTGCCACTCAGTGGATATTTTCTCTTTTTCAGTCATTGTCTGTAAGATGGTTGTGTGTGAAAATCCCAATAGATCAGCAGTTTCTGGAATACTCAGACCAGCCCGTCTGGCACCAACAACTATGCCACATTTAAAGTCACTTAAGTCACCTTTCTTCCCCATTTTGATGCTCGATTTCAGCTGCAGCAGATTGTCTTGGCCATGTCTACATGCCTAAATAGATTGACTTGCTGCCATGTGATTGGCTGAATCAACATTTATGTCAATGAGCAGCTGGACAGGTGTACCTAATAAAGTGGCCAGTACGTGTATACCATGAAGGGTCAAGGCAGTTCTGAAGGCAAAAGGGAGTCCAACCCAGTATTAGCTAGGTGTACCTAATAAAGTGGCCGGTGAGTGTCTATATAAATGCCTTTGACAGACTGATGATCTGTTCAGGGTTTATCTGACAAACTATCTGCTAGACATGATACCGGCCCCCAATAAGCCTGCAACAATTAAAATAAGTATGCATAAAAACGTTTTAATATTTTTGTTTTAACCCATCTATGTAACTTTGATCCGTCAGAAGTTGTTTTTGTGTAAAAGCTAAACGGCTGACACAAAGGTTAGCAAACAACAGTTGTAGAAGAAAAATTATTTTACCTTAAGTGAAGCTCGTGCAGAAGGCGGTATTCCACTTCGATATTTTCCCGAGATTAATCCACATGCCAGTGGAGACCAAGTCATAGCTCCAATGCCTGCGTTTCCCAGATAAATAAATTCAATATAAAACAATGTTCAGCAACAGAATTAAGTTTATTATTTTACCTTAATAATGCAGAGCTTTAACCTGAGTTGTTTTGAAGTTCGTCTTTTCTGTATTCCTTAGTTTCGTTTTTATTAGATCGAACTTGTCTCTGTTTTACTTTAGTTCAGTCTTTCCTTAGCGATTCTAGTGACATTTATTTCTTGTGTTTAGTTATTCTTTGTTACTTAAGTTTAATTATATTTCTTATGGAGTGAGATCCTATATACAATCAACACAATATCTTGTTGATTTTCCTGTTTGTTCATAGGAGTGAGATCTGACCACATTGTGTAGTCATCCTAATTGGCCACATGATGGCGCCAAACCCACCGTATCTGGGTCAGAAACAGTCAACATCCCAAACATCAAACCTAGCGCAATATATGCTAAAGAAGAAACAAAAAAAATTGTGTGGCGGATTTTCGATTTTTCATTAAACTTTCAACATGACACATGCTTCCAGTTCCTGTTTGCCTTTTGGTCTGTCCTCAAACTCAAGCATCATGACAGAAGTGAGTAAAATTCCCCCTGCAGCATTTTAACAAGGAAGAAACAGCTGGAAATGTCATTCCAATTCATTACAAAATGCTATGTAAAAAAAATATTTAAATAAAGCATCAGCTTTTCGTTGTGTTTTGGATCTTTCCCAAACACTATGGAAACTGCTTACCTATTTTGTGGTAAAGCTGTGGGAGCTGCACTTCCACCTTTTCCCTTTGGAACATGTGATATTCTGCCTGTTCACAAATGGGTGGGATCTGGTTGAACTGTCGTGCTACAGAATACGCCTCCTGCAGACAGACCCAGCGGAAAAAGTTATTCTTTAGCTATTCAATTTTTGCTTGAGTCAAAAATGAATTATGCAGACATGGATGTCTGGGTGAAGGTGAATGCAAAGATGGATGGATGGATGGGATGGACGGACGGACAGACAGATGGACGGAAAGTGAGAATCCCTTTTTCTCTGTTTTTTTTAAAAATATGTTCTTTGTATAATGATCAAGTTTAGATTTAATCAACCTGAGCATCTCATATTCTGACCTGGAGAAGATGAAATG
>NW_015112873.1:269036-303180 GCF_001443285.1 Poecilia latipinna | reverse complement strand
ATAGTAAAAATATTACTGTCTAGGAAATTTGTTGTTCAAATGTGGATTTAAAAATGTGCTTTTGGACGTGATGGGATCGTCCATTTAATCTTAATGGGTATAACTTATATTTTGCCTCATACTGAAACATTCAATATTACACCTTAAAAATGAAAGACAAAATATCCCAGAATGGCCAAAATAATGTGATAGATAGAAAAAAAATGACCCCGTATAGTTTACCAATAGCAAGTTGTGGCAGGGTACACTGTAGGCGTTGTGCGAGGGTTTCTAGTTCCTGCAGCTTGAGCTGCTCTCGGTGACCCTCCTCACTCATTATCTTCTCTTTTATCCATTCATATCCCTGTGGGAGATGATCACACGCATATCACAGATCAGATTTTAACGATGGAAAATAAACAAAACTGTTCATATTCAGACACAGTGTGATAAACATGTTCACTCCCTGGCCACTTTATTAGGTACACCTTGCTAATACTGGGTTGGACTCCCTTTTGCCTTAATCCTTCATGGAATAGACTCAACAAGGTACTGGAAACATTCCTCGGAGAGTCTGGTCCATATTGACATGATAGCATCACACAGTTGCTGCAGATTTGTCGGCTGTACATCCATGATGCAAATCTCCCGTTCCACCACATCCCCAAGATGCTCTATTGGATTGAGATCTGGTAACTGTGAAGGCCATTCGAGTTCAGTGAACTCATTATCATGTTCAAGAAACCAGTCTGAGACGATTTACACTTTATGAAAGACATGTCGCAGCAAAAATCGAGACTCATCACACCAGGCAACGTTTTTCCAATCTTCTATTGTCCAAATGCAGTGAACCTGTGTGAATTTTAGCCTCAGTTTCCTGTTCTTAGCTGACAGGAGTGGCACCCAGTGTGGTCTTCTGCTGCTGTAGCCGATCCGCCTCAAGGTTTGATGTGTTGTGCGTTCAGAGATGTTCTTCTGTAAACCTCGGTTGTAGCAAGTGGCTATTTGAGTTACTGTTTTTGTCGTTCTATCAGCTCGAACCAGTCTGACCATTGTCCGCTGACCTCAGGCATCAACAAGGCATGTGTGCCCACAGAACTGCCACTCAGTGGATATTTTCTCTTTTTCAGTCATTGTCTGTAAGATGGTTGTGTGTGAAAATCCCAATAGATCAGCAGTTTCTGGAATACTCAGACCAGCCCGTCTGGCACCAACAACTATGCCACATTTAAAGTCACTTAAGTCACCTTTCTTCCCCATTTTGATGCTCGATTTCAGCTGCAGCAGATTGTCTTGGCCATGTCTACATGCCTAAATAGATTGACTTGCTGCCATGTGATTGGCTGAATCAACATTTATGTCAATGAGCAGCTGGACAGGTGTACCTAATAAAGTGGCCAGTACGTGTATACCATGAAGGGTCAAGGCAGTTCTGAAGGCAAAAGGGAGTCCAACCCAGTATTAGCTAGGTGTACCTAATAAAGTGGCCGGTGAGTGTCTATATAAATGCCTTTGACAGACTGATGATCTGTTCAGGGTTTATCTGACAAACTATCTGCTAGACATGATACCGGCCCCCAATAAGCCTGCAACAATTAAAATAAGTATGCATAAAAACGTTTTAATATTTTTGTTTTAACCCATCTATGTAACTTTGATCCGTCAGAAGTTGTTTTTGTGTAAAAGCTAAACGGCTGACACAAAGGTTAGCAAACAACAGTTGTAGAAGAAAAATTATTTTACCTTAAGTGAAGCTCGTGCAGAAGGCGGTATTCCACTTCGATATTTTCCCGAGATTAATCCACATGCCAGTGGAGACCAAGTCATAGCTCCAATGCCTGCGTTTCCCAGATAAATAAATTCAATATAAAACAATGTTCAGCAACAGAATTAAGTTTATTATTTTACCTTAATAATGCAGAGCTTTAACCTGAGTTGTTTTGAAGTTCGTCTTTTCTGTATTCCTTAGTTTCGTTTTTATTAGATCGAACTTGTCTCTGTTTTACTTTAGTTCAGTCTTTCCTTAGCGATTCTAGTGACATTTATTTCTTGTGTTTAGTTATTCTTTGTTACTTAAGTTTAATTATATTTCTTATGGAGTGAGATCCTATATACAATCAACACAATATCTTGTTGATTTTCCTGTTTGTTCATAGGAGTGAGATCTGACCACATTGTGTAGTCATCCTAATTGGCCACATGATGGCGCCAAACCCACCGTATCTGGGTCAGAAACAGTCAACATCCCAAACATCAAACCTAGCGCAATATATGCTAAAGAAGAAACAAAAAAAATTGTGTGGCGGATTTTCGATTTTTCATTAAACTTTCAACATGACACATGCTTCCAGTTCCTGTTTGCCTTTTGGTCTGTCCTCAAACTCAAGCATCATGACAGAAGTGAGTAAAATTCCCCCTGCAGCATTTTAACAAGGAAGAAACAGCTGGAAATGTCATTCCAATTCATTACAAAATGCTATGTAAAAAAAATATTTAAATAAAGCATCAGCTTTTCGTTGTGTTTTGGATCTTTCCCAAACACTATGGAAACTGCTTACCTATTTTGTGGTAAAGCTGTGGGAGCTGCACTTCCACCTTTTCCCTTTGGAACATGTGATATTCTGCCTGTTCACAAATGGGTGGGATCTGGTTGAACTGTCGTGCTACAGAATACGCCTCCTGCAGACAGACCCAGCGGAAAAAGTTATTCTTTAGCTATTCAATTTTTGCTTGAGTCAAAAATGAATTATGCAGACATGGATGTCTGGGTGAAGGTGAATGCAAAGATGGATGGATGGATGGGATGGACGGACGGACAGACAGATGGACGGAAAGTGAGAATCCCTTTTTCTCTGTTTTTTTTAAAAATATGTTCTTTGTATAATGATCAAGTTTAGATTTAATCAACCTGAGCATCTCATATTCTGACCTGGAGAAGATGAAATGAAGTCTAGACAATTTACTTTTTTTTTGTGTTCAATTAACTTAAATTTTAGAAATCTAACTAACTTAAGTTAACTTAATTAATTAGGATATTTTTACTTTGACTTGAAACAATTGATTTCAATGGCAGTTTTGTGACCTTTGTCTGACCATTTCAATTTATTAAGCTTATCCAACTCAGTATATTATGATAATCTAACTCATTTCATTAAGTTTATACATCTCAATTTACTAAGTTTTTATACCTTAATTCATTAAGTGTGCTTAACATGACAAATTTAAGTCACTCTTACTCAGATTGTTTATTTTTTTCTAATAAATAATTCAAATCTCTTTGGCTTAATTCTACAGAAAGTCAATTCAAACTTTTAAATTATACCAAACTAAAAAACTAAAATATCCAAAATTACATTATCACTGAGATTGTACTTAAAATACAGCTGGAACTTAAATTATTTAAAATTTTAAAAATGAATATAGTAGAATCAACTTATTTGAATCACTTCAATTGGTAACAAGTAATTCAATTAAGTTGGTACTTTATTGCCAACTTAATGTATTAAGTATGTTTCAGTTGGAGACTGAAGCATACGAATTGGACCTCAGAGAAATGTCTGTATAAAATAAGTCCACCACTGACCACCAGTCTTGACAGAACCGAAACCAAGCCAGCAGTTAGGAAGTGGAGTCTGTTTGGGGAAAATCCAGAGGACTGTTTCCTTCTCACTTTATGACAAAAGTCTCAACAATCAACAGAACAAGATGTCAGCCTCAAATCCCTCAGGACTCATTTCACTAGATTACACTCTGGCTCACACTTTCTTCACTAGATGCTGACAAGTGAAGAGCACTTTGCAAAAAAGACTTTACCTCCAGTGGAAACATTGAGTACTTTTATACATCCCAATAGAGAGAGATATTCATCAATAAATCATACAGCGGCCGTTTTGAAAATGGCATTCAAAAATTAAATAGAAAGCCTCATAAAAATATCCACGCTTACAACTTTGTGTAAATAACCTGCCAACCATCAGTTGGTTGGACTGAATCTGGTAGAGTTGGGGTAAAACTTCCTTATATTTGCAGGTTTGGATGTGGTTTAGTGAGCATATTGATGGGTAAGAAACACCTATTTTAGTTTTAATCTCATATAAGCAGGTGTTTGGTTTAATCATTTACTGTTTGGGTGCTAGAGTTACCTACCATGCCTATAATAATGTGTTGAACTTCTTCCCTGCTTGGTTTCATGGCTCAAATCCACATCAGATTTTCATAAACAAGGTGGACAGTGAGTTTGATCTTACCAATAGTGGAATCGTCCACATTCTCTTTTCTGATGACAAATTCACTTTTGGATTTCACCACCAACTCCAACTCAGCAAGACAAAAGCCTTGCTTAATTTTAGTGATAATAAACTAATTAGCAGTTTGTTATAAAACTCACCATAATCTCCATGGAGTTCCATCGTGATGTTCCCCAGTACAGAGCCATCCCCCTGTTGATTACATACGTCATTGCCCTTACTGTCTCTGGCAAAAAAAAAGACCAAAGGGGTTACAAACTGGACCACAACAAATAGGAAATGTACACAATTAGAATACATTAACCAATTGCAAGGTTTCCTCCAAGTAAAGCCTGGCGGGCCACCAGGCTTTACTTGGCTAATAATTGATTATTTATTTTAGACTTTTTTAATGTTTGCATTTTGTAAGACTTTATAATCGATGTTCAAGCATTAATCTTTCAATCATACATAATTATCAAGTGAAATTTTCAAATTTCCTGTTAATTTTAAACATTTTTTAACTCAAAAACACGGCAGGCTGCTTAATGAATGACTGAACTAGTGCCCCAACCACCAGGCTTAGCAAGTTTTCTGGGAGAAACCCTGAATTATTAATTAGTTAACTAGGAGGACAGGGGGAAAAATACTTCTAAAATAAAGGTAATACTGTCAAGGTCAATTCTGTACAACGTAAAACAATATATATTTTCCACATTCATCAGGATTATATTCACACATTCTGTTGACCTTTTTAGCTCTGTTATGTCATTCCTCCCACATCTGTCTCGCTTCAACAGCATAAACACTGACATAAAGAGACCACGATCCCTGAATGAGGAGGGGAGTGTGAGGCAAATGTGGGCACAGACTTCTGTTCTTAGAATTGCACAAAGTGACTGAGAAAAACAATTTAAAACATTTTTAAAAGCAAACTGAAAAAAAGCGCTTTATCTCAAAAATACGTACACTAACCTTCTATAGGTGTGTATGGATCTGGTCGATTTGCAAACACAACGTCCACGTACTCTAGCTGAAGTCTGCCCAGTGATGCTCTTAAACCTGTTGAATTTAGATGTACATCATTTATTCCTGAAAAGTTTACTTAGCAACTCCATCACTAAGTGAAACACATAGAATAATTACACAGGGACTGAAGTTTAAGAGTCATTATTTCTGACAAATATAATGATTTTCTGCTAATTAATAACAAGATTTATAAAATTAAAATATTACAACAGATCACTAAAAACATGTATTTTCATATATGTATGTTAGAAAATCAGAGCAAGGTTTTGGTCAAGGTGTTTCCACATCTTACCTTCAATTATATGTTTTCTAGAAAGTCCTCTTTCCATTTCTGCACTAAAAAACAGAAGGAAACGTGTTTATTGTTGATATGAAAAAAGTATTTGTTCTACTTTCAAACGTATATCAATTTTGATAAGATCTGATTCTTTATCAGCAGAGTTTGCTATGATGTTGGCCCACAGTCAGACCCAGTCTCTGCTGTAATATCCCCCTTTTTTTTATTGGCTTCAGTTCAAGACTAAAACCCAGTCAAAGCTGCTAAGTCAAGTCCTTCCACACCAAGCATCACAGTCTTTGGATATCTTGGTCTGTGCTTAATCTAAGGACTAAGGAGACATTAATCCTTGGCACAGCCGTCGCAGGTTCAATTCTGTCCTGATGACCTGTTTTGTTACAACCCAATTTCCAATTTCAGGAGATGTTAGTAAAAGGGTACAAACCACTAGCTTTTACTCATTTTATAGTCCTTATGTTGTAGTTAAATATTTATTGAAATAATCTTGCTCTTGCTCTTGATCTTGATTGAGATTTTTGGAAGCAGTATCTCTGACTGGTATGAGCTATAGCTTTAGTATATCTCACTCAAAATTTCATCAACTGTTTTCCTCGGGATTACAAAAATTCTCCATTGTTTCTCTTGTGACTTCTGATGACGGTACTGACTTCAAAAGTCATTTTTGCTTTAAATACTAGTCACTGCATTTTCTTTGTCAACATAGACTCCAGACTTCTTTCGCTGCATACAGAGACGTAGAAGACAAGAAAATATGTACATACTTTCCTCCCCAGAAGATTTTGGTAGTGATGACAAGACTGGAACGCCTGCAATTGAACACATGCATGGGAAGAAAAACAAAAATGTTGCTTTATATGCAAAATGTCTAGAAACAATATATCCCAATGACAAAAACCCAAATAACAATCAGAAACGGACAGGAGTCAAAATGTTGTTGTTTTTTTTTTACTTTTCTTTTAAACAATTCCTCTGTTGAAAAGCAAGGGAGTTGTTAAAAACAAGTTTACAAAAAACTCAAAAATCTGTTGCAGTTTAGGAAAAACTCAAAAATATTCATTGCCTAGATGTACACAATCTACAATTAATTCCTTATCAATAACAATATTTTATAATGTATTAAGTCATACAGTTCATAGTCATAGTTTATATCAGTTTAATAAATCAAGTTTGAAAAAAAGGAAAATATTTTAAAAATGACATCAGTTTAAAAGCGACTATATTTTACTCATTTTAGACTGCATAAATTACAATCAATTATTAAAATAATCATAAAAACAATCTACCTCCACCCCTTCTTCTTTATAATTCCGCCCAAGACGGCTTCTGCCCTGAGAAATGGCAGAGGAAAGAAAGCTGTTAATACTTTGATATTCAGCGTTTACAACAGACTCAGACAGTCTGTGGCTAATTTGGGATTACTAATCCCAAATTAGCTGCCTTGGCTGTTTTATTTAAAATATCTGCAGAGGGAGAAATCACATATCAAAGTGCATGCAAAATGCAAAATCTCTAACATATATATTTAAAGTGGCACAAACATGTGTCCCCCCCTGTTCTCAAATGGGAGATCGGTTTACAATGCAGAAGCAAATCTCAAATATGAAAATTCAACACTTTCTTCATGGCTTGGTGCATAACTTGTTTCTAAATCTTTTATCTATTGTTATATCTGCATTGCAGTTGCAGTTTAGGCCCAATCTAGATTGCTTTTTGCAAGTAATTTTTTTCCAGGTGAAATTTTTGCTGGTGGATTTACAGTTAAAAAAACATCCTATTCATAATTACACAGGGTGAAAAAAAATCTGTGTTAAATGTCTAAAACAAAAGTCTGATTTCTTCCATAGAACTAATTCTAAGAGACACTCCTGCTTTGAGGCCATTCTTACCTTCCACAGTTGTACACTTCAGATGTGTCGAACAGATTGATTCCACTCTCATAAGCCAAAGTTGTCATTTCCTCTGCCACCTGCGACAAAACCATGTTAAGCAAACAAAATTGATGTATTGTAGTTGCCCTTCCTCTGACCTGTACATAATAATGTAGTTACATTTTCTCTTACCTCATCTGTGATCTGGCCTCCAAAAGTAACCCATGTACCTGCACAAAAACAGAAATATTTAACTTTTTATGGTTGCAAAGGGGATTATGGAAAGAAATCCCAACTTTAACTCTTCAACCAGCAGAGCGCCCCACAAGCACCTTGTCTGTAGGTTTTTTTTATTATTATTGTAGTTGTTGATATTGTAGATTGTCTTTTTTTATTATTATTTTATACTTACCTAATCCAACACAGGACACCCTCAGCCCTGATTTTCCCAAATTTCTGTTGACACAAAAATAAAGTAATTATTGTGTTTATACATATATACTAGATAAACCTTTGTGAAAATGTACTACTGCATTTTATCAAACAATAAGCAATGGAGATTTGTTTTTATAATTTTTATTCTCAAGCCTAAAATTATTCATATCCCTGAAATATTCCAGTTTTATTCAATAAATTTTGTTCTCACTAATCTTTGGATTTGGTTTTGCATCCAGATGTATCCTGTTATTTTTTTCTTCTTTTTCTTCTTTACCTGTAAATCATCCCTGTGGTATGTGCCAAACTGTCTCTGAGAGAGATTCGGTTTATCTTCAGAAAATCCTCTAGGTTTTTGAGCTGAGCAGCGGCATGGACCTCTTTTAGGCGCTTTATCTCTTCCAGCTGATGACTCCGCTGACGGGTTTCTTCCTTCTCCAGTGCTTGCTCTGGAAAGAAGCTGCTCAGATTAGCGTGCACGCTCTCGCTCATGGACAGGAGAGAACGGATGTTCCCTCCAGAACCGCTGCTGTCACTGCTGATGCTGCTGCTTCTGGAGGTTCCACTGCTTTCACGAGTCACAGATTTGGGCATCTGGAAAGAAATTACATATCAGATAACTTGATATCAGAGTAAGTTTCACTTGTTAGTTTGGAATGTGCATCTTCTTTCTCTGCATGTCAGAAGTTTTCTCCATGTACTTTTTGTGCAGCCTGTAGCCCTGTATATTTTTTAAATGGAAAACAATTAAAAGAAATGTTTTCACACATTTAGAAAATTTCTATCCCCGAATCATATTCTCTCAATAAGATACCTTGTGAAAACTACAGTAGGCAGGGCAAAAATACCTTATAATTTTGTTACAACTTTATTGAATTTAGGCTTCTTGAAGTAGCAGCGTACTGAAAACTTTTTTTCTTCTTTGCTTAATTATTCATTTCTATGTAATAGAAGCACTAACAATATTATGTAAATTGCAACGTCTTCAACCATTTTGTATTTGGAGGTTAGGCTTGTTTGTCACCATTTTATTTAACTGTCTGGTACATATTAACATCTCTATTTATGACCATTTCTATACTTACTTGAAGGAAGATTTATGGGAGATTTTTTTTTTCCAATACTCAGATATCACTTCCTCTATTAGAAATCAGATTGAACTTGTAAGTGTCCGTCAGCATTGTGCTGAAAAGAATATACACTGCTCGAAAAAATAAAGGGAACACTCAAATAACACATCCTAGATCTGAATGAATGAAATATTCTCATTGAATACTTTGTTCTGTACAAAGTTGAATGTGCTGACAACAAAATCACACAAAAATCATCAATGGAAATCAAATTTATTAACCAATGGAGGCCTGGATTTGGAGCCACACACAAAATTAAAATGAAATGTTCCCTTTATTTTTTTGAGCAATATATTATTCAATGAAAGGCAATATAACGGTTTTCCTCTCCACTGTCACTACATTCTTGCTCAGAATGAGGGATTGCTGTAAAGTCTAGTTCAATGCAGTCTGATGGGTTCTTTTTGAATTACTGCACTTGACTTTATTATTTGATTACTAAGATCAATTGGAATAAATTTAGGATTGGATTGAAATGACTCTTTTTGTAAAATTGTTGAAATACAAAACTGAACTGAATTGAGCAACTTTTTAACAAACACAAATCAGTTCATGAGATTTGTTCTGAAAATGTAGCTGTCAGTTCAGGGGTTACAGGTATTTTAAAAATAATTGAAAAGGTTCCTGTTTTTTCCTCTCTCTCTCTTTTGATGTCATTCGATGAATTGGAACGTCTTAAAAACTTTTTATATTATCTTACTAAAATAATCTTGTTGACCTAAAGCACAAATCCTTAAAGAGAAAATTATTTTGGGAATTTGCCTGTTGAATGTCATTTACTTTGCTTGAGACAAAAACAAACCAGCTGCATTACTTACAACAGAAATTATGTAAATGTCATTATTATGTTTTCTTATTCCCTATCCAGTTCAGTTTTTAAAACCAGAAACAATCGTATGTACTCACCCTAGCAGCTGGCGTCCGACCAACGCAGTGGTTCTGAACGATGCTGCTCATGGTGTCGACCGGTGATGGTGGGCAGTAAAGTGTTTCTCTCTTAGCCTGACGCCAAGAGGAGCAGCTAGCTTCTGAACTGCACCAAAATCATTTTGAGAGGAAGTTTATAGAGCTTTCTATTCCTTCCTTCTTGGTCACATGGCAACAAGAAAGCCCCATGAGCAACTTTGTCTGCATGGCAGAGCAAAACATAATATTCCATATGAATTATATATTAGCACTAAAACTGGCATCTGCACTAAAAGCCTGTCTGTCTGACAACCAAAAGCATGTTCAGATGTAGCATAATGCTTTTGATGTTTTAGAAATTTCTGTATTTATTAAAAGAAACCCTGTTTGTAGACACAGTTTCAGTCCTTATGTTAGTTCTGTTAATGTTCTGGGGATGGAAATGAGGCTTCATCCCAAGAGTTGGAATGAAGGTTACAATCCTTATTATATAACCACCGTTATATAACATGAACATTGTTAGATAAGTCAAAACATTCCCGTTGGTGTGGTACACTCTACTTTATTATTGATAAAAACTGTAGTCTGGATATTTTTAGCTTGTAGAATTGGCTTAGTGTTAAAATGTAACTTCTGGTAATAGGTGTATTAATCCAGCTTAGTGTGGAAGTTAATATATTTACTCTACGTTCAATTCGTAAAAAAAATTACAACACATAAATATATGTATAAAACATAAGCCCTACCAAAACGAAGAAGGTCACAAGTGCTGCTCCTGAATGTTATGAAGGAAGAAAAACATGATTTTTCAAATTGAAAAACTAAATTTGAACTAAGTGGCCATAAAGGTCAGGGTTTTTTGTTGTTGTTGTTGTTGTTGTTGTTGTTTTGTTTGTTTGTTTTTCAACCAAGCAATTGTTGTAATAATTGCTTGGTGATGAAAATGATGATTTTTCAAGTCAGGGTTTTGCCAAAATTCAAAGACGGTTAAAAGAAAAAAAAAAGTTTTTGTATTGTTACTATGTGGGCCACCTGATGTCAGAGGGGATAAAGCAGTTTTTTCCCCCAATACTTTGTTATAACTCTTTTATAGTCGGACTATTTATTTTGTAAAATTATTATATTTAGCTAAACATTATTGTTGAGGAGCACAAACAAGCTTCCTGACACACAGATTAATAATAAAAGTAATTTTAAAAAACTCAAAAAGGGGCATTAGGGGCACCATTGGTAAAAGGGGCAGGGGCTCAAGCCCCCTCTGCTCCCCCCCTCTGCAAGTGCCTGCATGTTACAACCACAAAGTATATTATGATTTGGTGTAGAACACCAAGACAAAGTTTTTGACCCACATGCAAAAAAAAACTACATTACCTTGAATACACTAATCCAAATAATGAAACATAGAGGTGGCAACCTCATGCTGTGGGAATGTTTTTTATAATAAACCAAACACAAGGGAAGGACAATGACTGAATCCTAATCCTGAAAAGAATACAAAAGTAGAAAAATACACGATATCGAAAACCAAAGCGTGTGACACAACTCAGAGTAATTCTTTAGAAAAAATTATTTAAGAAAAAAAAACTTGCATTCTTTTCTAGGGAGACTGGAATCAGCCTTACAGAAACGGTGAGGAGCTGCAGTCATCCATAGAGTAAACTTTGAGTAAAACTGTTGCAGCTCTGCATTGAAAGGAGCCAGTAGAAAAGGTAAAGGCATCCGATCAGGTGGCGCCCTGAGGTTTTCAGGCACATTTTACAAAGGGCCGTAATTCATTTCAGACTTTTCATCGTAACAGGTTAACAATTTGAAGCTCCTTAATCTGACAGTGAACATTCAGTGTGAGACTAAAAAGTCAAAGATCTTGCTTTGCCCATTCTTGTTTGTATTACCGTCCCTCAGTAGGCTGCCGTGATTCATACGTTTTTGCCAATATACAGTAATTATTCATGACAAGTAACACCTACTATGTGTGGGTGGGAGAAAAGCAAGTCATGTTGACATGTCTCAGCAGGCAAAGCAGCAGATTTTATCTCACAGGAGATCGTATGATTTGAGGCGTTTCGTTTAGTTTTATCTTTTCTGATATCATCTTAGATATGCAGCTGCCTTTAACAGTAAGAGTTCCGTTTAAAAAAGGATCTGATAACACAAGATTCCATTCATAAAGTCGATGTTAAAATCCGACAGGAACTTGAGTGATTTTCCTTTCAAATGAAAGTTTTGTTTAATTTTGGAGAGGGAAATTTTATTTTTGTTGTATAATTTTTTTTAAATCCTATTTTGATATTAGTCCGGTGGAAATGAAAATGTATGTAAACAAATAAAATAAAAGTATTACTTTGTAAATGTTTAAAGTGCCAGTTTTTACAGGAGATTTGGTTTACTCCTATTTCCAGAGGGCTGTGTTTCACAAAATTACGATTCATTAATTTAGGATGAATGAATGTAGCTGTTCGAAGCCATTTATCTTAGATAGATAAGTAGGTGAATAATTTCCTCTGCTTTTCTTGTTGCTTTTTGTCTGGTAACAAACTGTTCCTTTGATTCAGTGTGTTGAATCAGCTGATAATTTATAAGTAGACATTTTGAAAAAGACAATGATGTGCACAGATAGATCTTCATAGATTGAAGGCAGCTTATAATGATGCATTAAGACTTTTGTTTAAAAAGCCCAGATGGACCAGCGCCAGTGAACTGTTTGTATCTGCTCTCATCAGCACTTTCATGGCTTTTTAAAGAATGCTTATGCATAAATCTATTTTAAGTTATTTTAAACAAATAAAGTGACAAAAAGACAGAATTCCTCTGGCTCTTGTTGGCTCTGGAGCCGGCTAACTGCACAGACTGCAGACTGAGTTTTTGATTCCTTGTGGTCTGAGGCTGTGAATCTCAGTGCAAAGTCTGAACTAAATAAGTTAATTATCATCCAAGTTGAAATGATGATTTGTAAAGTATGGGGTTTCTGACCATCCTCAAACTGAAAATCCAAAATGGCTGTCCAGTTTGGCTTGTCCATCCGCCTGATGACTGCAGAGTCATCTGTACATCAGGAGCCATCGGGAGTGACTTACGCTTGAAGACCTGGGTGTAAAGAGTGAAAGGAAATAGTGAGAGTACAGTCCCCTGTACTAATGAACTGCAGTACATTAGCACCCTTTGGTGCTAATGTACTGCTGATCTGATCAGACACTCAATCATTCAGTTTCACAAACTGCGGTTTGTTTGTTAAATAGTCGTAGATGCAGCCGATTGCTGAGACGTCCGCCTGAGTTTTCTGGACTTTCTGACAAGTAAGAATGGATTGAGTTCATGTAGCCAGCAGGAAAACTGAATCTGAACTTGGGGTCAACTTAAATTGTTGACCCCCCCCCCCCCAAAAAAAAAAAAATTTTTTTATTCTTCCAAATTGGAAACATCAACTTCACAATGATTTTGGCTAACAAAGTCCAAATTTTATTTTGAAAGACCAAAAAACTTCAGTTAAATTCCTAAAGTGGATGTTAAGAGAGACGGCTAGTCATCAGATAATTTTGGCATCTGGATGATATTCTGGAAAACAAAACTGGTCCGTTTTTACATCTACAGTAACAATTTGGCTATTTTATTTTGAAACTCCACAACCGGAACAAGGTAATGACATCTCTAACTTGTTGGTGTTTTCGCTTTCCTCCCCTGAGCGAGTGACAGGCGAAACAGGAGGCGGAGGAGGCAGGGAGCAGAAGTTTTCCTTAGCTTCGCCTGTTCTTTCTCATCATGGAGGCTCGGGGACATTTCTACCGTGAGGAAATCAACAGCACGGCGTGGGAAGTCCCGGAGAAATACACGCGGCTGAAGCAGATAGGAACTGGGGCGTACGGTACAGTGTGGTGAGTGGCTTGTGGAGGTGTGTGTGTGTGTGTGTGTGTGTGTGTAGCTGTTGAATCGGTGTATACACGATGTTCAGTTTCTGACGATGCCTACAGCAGCTGCAAGCGGCGTGTGGTGGGCCTGGGGTGATATCCTGTACAACACTAATGTCTGTCTACCCTGACGACACAGCCAAAACACTTACGTAGGCAGGATAGAAGCTTCTACCACTTCCTATCAAAAAGAAGAAGAAAAAATAACTTTCTGACATAGACACCTGCCTTTCAGGTCAAAATGTGTTTGAACGCACAGTGGTGAAGGACGTACGGATAATGTATGGATTAAAGATGGCCTGAATTAATGTGCGGGTGTCTTATTTTGTTTTATGTTACTTCATTATAAAACCATTAAGTCATGCAGATGAGAAAAGTATGCTGAGGCAAATATGGTGACTGTACTGGATTCATGGAGCATTCCTCATGCACTCTATTGATTTTTAATGCTAATGTACTCTATTGCTTTACATTTATATTCTAAAAGGTTTGAAAGCTTTGACAATATAATGGATTATATTGTAGACAGGCAGGAGTCACTATGACAACCACGAGCAAAGATATTGCTGTTTGTAATGTTTATTATGTCTGCAATGTAGCTTAAAACAAAATTCCAAAACATAATAGCTTTTTTTGCAAGAGAGCAACAATTATTCCTACGGTTAAAATGGCGCAACATACAAGATTCTCTGAATTCGGTGCCTTTTTGGGTCTATGGTTACTTAAAAATATACCACAAAAATTGTGTTTTTGAACACTGCATCTATTGAAGGACTCTTTGAACCTCCAAGAAAATGTGTCTGCCCACCTTATGCATGAAATCCCAAACATTTATACAATTTTTTTTACTGCTTAGGTTGCTTTAAATTCAACCCCATAACGGGACAATTTCATCCCTCTATCAGTATAACTGTACAACATTATTCAACTAATTCTTCCAGTTCCTTTGAGATCATCGGTTCCTTGATTAAAATAACTAATTGTATATTTTATTTGATTCTGAATCATAATACTTAGACTGATAACTAGAGTATGGCAAGTTGATGTAAAAGCACTTCTCATAATTCATGAAAATACACTTAAACATAAAAATTAAATCAGAGATGAAAACATAAAACAACAAACATTAGATTTACTCAGTTGTCATTGTTAAAATAATCATCATAAGATATTGGAATAAAGACTAAAATGAAACCACATTCCACTTATGATTAATCAGTAGTTTATCTAAATTAGATCCACTTTGAAAAACATGTTGACTTTCTTTCAGAAAAAAAAAAACACAATGTGTTTGACATCATTTCTTTTTCCAATTGGCTTCTTGAAAAAACACATATAGTGCAGTTCTAGTCAGCTGTGTGTCAAATTTCAGCCAAATAGTTTATATTTAAGTTGTGATCCTTCACCTGCTGTGAAAATCAATGAGCTTTACAAGTGAAAAAACAATGCATCAGGCTGCTAAACAGAACAAAGTGGAAGTTAAAAAGGGCTGAATTTTAATACAAACGTCATGAGCTCTCCCACCTTTACCTCTAATTTCCCCAAGCAGTACATCTTGTCTAAACTCTCATTATGGAAACAGTAAAGCAAAGAGATCGTAGAGATGGTACCCTTCATTAAATGAGCAGTATGAGGTACTGTACTTCCTGCAGACCTACGGTGACATGCATAAGCTGCTGCACACGTACTGTAAGCGACTGTAAAATCCTGTACCGGTGCGTCACGCCTGAAAACAGCACTAAGCATGAGCGATTTGTGTGGTGTGTGTTAGTGCATGCGGCTCCAAATAATCTAACAAGCCTCTCCTCCCACATATTGGTGCCCTGCAGATCACTGCAAGCGTGCACATCAAAAGTTGCCAAACATTTCCTCGCTGAGCCTCACTGAAAAAAAAAAAAAGAAAAAAAGAAAAACAGCAGACCACCAGTCATTCTTTGTGCCTAGATGCTAATCCTGTCGAAGGGCAAAACCTCAAGGCTACTCATCCTTTCATTCCCCCCCTGCTCTGGCTTCTCCCCTCCGTAGTGAAACCCGCGCAGGCTTAGCACCGAGCTAATGACGTGTTGTTGCTGATGTACTTCATCTTCTTCCTCCCACAGCTCGGCAATAAACGACAAGAGTAAAGAGAAAGTGGCCATCAAGAAGCTCCACAGGCCCTTTCAGTCGGAGATCTTTGCTAAGAGGGCGTACAGGGAGCTCCGGCTGCTCAAACACATGAAACATGTGAATGTGAGGAGATGATATTACAACACACTACAGATGTGTGTGTGTGTGTGTGTGTGTGTGTGTGTGTGTGTGTGTGTGTGTGTGTGTGTGTGTGTGTGTGTGTGTGTGTGTGTGTGTGGTTTCTCAAAATGAAAGTCTTCCAGTAAATAAATCACTTGCTTCATCCAGCTCTCATTCCATGCAGGTAATAGGACTCCAGGATGTGTTTACACCTGCCTGCAGCTTGGACAATTTCCAGGACTTGTGAGTACTTTTTACCGCTCTGACATCGACTTACAACATATGAGGAGCTCAGAGCACCTGAGGCCCTGGGAACAGGCAGCAGTTGTCGGTTATGAGAAGCAGGCAGCAGCTTTTGTCTTTGTCCCAGAAATTATTGCGATAAACTGCAGTATTGTTGTTTGGAGAGCATTTTCAAGTAATAAAATGGTAATGTGATAATAATGCAAGAACGCATTCTCAAAGATTAATAAACTTTAAAGTTTAAAATGAACGTTTAACACTGGAACTGGAAGATGTCTTAAATATCCAAAATGCATAAACAAAACAACAGAAACAACAAATAAAATTAATTTTGAAATCTCTGTAAACAAAATTATCCTTCAAAAAAAAAAAAAAAAAGGGCTAGTTGAGCCCAAAACGCCAGACTGAAGACTTTTATCACCCAGTTTTTGGTAAAAAGAGAGAAAAGAAAAAAAAAACGATAAATCATGCAAATGGAAATTACTGAGCTTGCTTACATTTATTATGCGATTAATTTACTTATTGTTTGCTGTGACAGGCCTAGGCAGGACTGTTCCAAATTACTTTGACTGACTTGCTGCAACATATTTCTGTAGTAGTTGAGGCATCTGGAGTAGCTTGTAAAACATACTTTGGGTCTCGCTTTCCAGGGAAGGCATGCTCATGTGGACGAAAGTGTGTTCTTAAAATGATCCTTTCATCGTAAATTTAACTATCGCTAAAATAATTCCCTTAGAGGCACACAATGGAGGAACGAGACGAATCAAAAAGGATTAATTTCAACTTCTGCATTTTGATTCAGCACCAAATACTCTGATGCAACTGAAAATAGCCTAGTGCAACCAAAAATATACAGACATCAACTAAATAATAAAGCTTTTTGTAAAGTTTAGATTTATGGCCTAGTCTGAACTGAACGGGCCAGGATTATTTGCCTGACGGTTGGGTCAGGTTTGGACTCCTGTAGCGAGTTTCTTAAGCCTACAATACATTCAGCACAGAGAAAACCAAACGAGGATACGCAACATGAAGTTGTGATAATCTACTTATTACAGTGTAAATAGAGGAGTAGATTGTTTAATCTGTTGAGAAAATACTGTCTCGTACAGTTCCACTCTACGGACGGTTTGACCTTGACTCACCTCATGGTTACAACAAGCGACAAGATGGAGCTGGAAGACGCCTGTGGGCTCAGGCCCAGTTAGGTTGGATTTTTTAAGCTCGATCTAAACCAGGGGTGTCAAACTCCAGTCCTCAAGGGCCGCTGTCCTGCAGTGTTTAGATGTGCCACAGGTAAAAAAAACAGTGGAATGAAATGGCTTAATTACCTCCTCCCTGTGTAGATCGGTTCTCCTGAGCCTTGCTAATGACCTAATTATTCTTTTCAGGTGTGGTGCAGCAGAGGCACATCTAAAAGTTGCAGGACAGCGGCCCTTGAGGACTGGAGTTTGACACCCCTGATCTAAACTCTACTTGTGTGCAATTTGTTCCCAATATAAATCTTGCTGCTCTGAAGTCCTCAGCTGTTTGCTATGCTTCGTCTCCACTGAGCGGTACTGCGTGGGTCGGTGCGCTGTTTTATGGTATTAGGGAGAGCGTTTCCACTGCCAATTGTTCTCTCAGTAGCCAGACGGGGTTAAACCCAAACCCCCAATATGGCATACTGGTGCGATGTCAAACACATGACACATGAATACGCCTGGCTTGTCTCAAAAAGTGACATCTTTCTATCTCCCATCGCTGAACGGTGTTGTCTGATGGCCATACCTCCACCTTAACTGTACCGTTGTTCTATGGACCTACGACTGAAGGGGGTCCAGGAATGCTGCTGTTGTTTGTCCCTCTTTTACAATAGAAACAGACTAATTGGTGTAACACACTGACATGCACTGTACCATTCAGTAGAAATTAGGCATTTGAAAACCAAGGTGGTCCGTGGTAGCTTTGGAAGAACTGTAGAGATCCACAGCTCAGGTGGAAGTATCTGTCAAAGGCTGCTACAATAATATGACTAATAGCCAACTATTTGTTGTGTAATTCAAGAATATGACCTTCATGGAAAAGTGGCAGGACGGTCAGATAAGACAAAAACAGAACTTATTGTTAATGCAAGGCACTAACCATAAGACGGCAGAAAGTAAAGCAAAACTTGTTGCCACAGATGTTCTCTGTCCAGTTTTAGAGATCTTGAACATTTTTGCAAAAAAGAATTGGCAAACTCTTCAGATGTGTAAAAGCAATTATAATTGCACCAAAAGTTGTCTTTACAAAGCATTGACTCAGGGGAACTGAAAACAGACACACACCTTTACTGACCGGCTGTATTCACACTACAGTTTAATTATACAAAGGTAGACATTAATGACGAAGCCTTATAAGTGGGACTGAATAGAAAAGCATGCTGCACTTCTTTAAGGAGTTTTTCAGGCGTATCTTCCAATGGAGGTTGAGTCACATTTATTCAGACCCCCTCTAAGCTAAAGCATAGCGCTACAGCTTTAGCGCTATGCTAGCAGGGCATTCCCACCTTCCCACCTCTCTGTATCCTTCCCCTTTTATATCTGCACATCTTTTCCCCAGCTATCTGGTGATGCCTTACATGTACACTGACCTGTCAAAGGTGAGGGGTCAGCTCTCTGAAGACAAAGTCCAGTTCCTCGTTTACCAGATGCTCTGTGGACTGAGGGTGAGGGTTTTCCCAAAATGTTAAGGATGTGAATTTTATTTATTTAAAAAAAACAAAAAACATTAAGACAGCTTGAAGTTTAGATACACAAATAAAAAATGTAACTTTGGTTCTGCTTCTCCTTCTGCAGTACATTCACAAGGCAGGAATCATCCACAGGGTAAGCAATCGACACAACTTTCACTGAAAGAAAGAAATTTGAACTCTGCACATGTTGTTTTTTTTGTTTTTTTTTTTAAAGACTCCAGAGATTTGCTTCTGCCTACACTTTGCCGTTGTTTTATTTTAATAAATAATAAATAACAAGTCAGCAAAAAATCTGCCCCAACTGGTAAGATGAGTGAATCCCTCTGATGTTTGGCTGCATGTCTAGAGTTGTTAGGCCACACCCAGGGTCTGTACTGTCTGTATGTAGAGGAAGAGCAGGTTAGTCGTATGTTGTTCTTTACTGCTTCAGTCAGTTCATTATCTTCTCCATCTATAAGTGCCATCCAAAAGCACTGAAGGTCACCCAAAGTGCTCATGGCTCAGAGGGACGTTTAAGAAGGCATCAGGGAGAAACCACAAGACTGTCCCTAATGTAGGCCAATTAATAAGAGTCTATTAGTTAATTCATCTGTAGAAAACTGTCTGGGCTTCAAGAGGCAGAAGTAAAGTCATTAATTCTGCTTTTGAAGCCACTCAAACCTCATTTCGGGTGGATGTTTATGCCACATGTTGTTTATAAAATGTTTCCCAACCGAAAGACATCCTGCTGGCTTGTAGAGTGATTTCACAGTTGCAGAGATTGCCTTCAGATTTCCCGGTTTCATTATTGTCTGTATTTTAGAGAAGCGTGTTCTCATCTTTCGTCATATCTCGATTTCCACAACATGTTTTACATAAATTGAAAGCGTTTGTGGTTTTTTGTTGCTAACAGAATTATCTTTTAACATTTTCAACAAACCCAAAACCAGCATCCCCTAAAATTATTGACAGTCCTGGTAAAGTGTAAAGTTCTACTGTTGCCGTTTTTGTTATCTTGAACCAGTATTCCCATTTTCCTCTGATATCAACAAGACATATTTATCTATTCAGCCGCTGTTCACTGGATATTTTCCCTTTTCTGACCTTTCTATGCTAACATGAGTTACGATTGTTCATAAAAGTCCCTGCAGATCTGCAGTTTCTGAGCAGGGAGGATTTCCAGTAGCAGTCAGTGTTGCATCAAATCTAAAGAAGCCTCTGACTGAAGACATTAGAGTTGAGAATGTGGTCCTTTTCCAATATGATGGATGGAAGAGCCATCCTTGTTCTCTGCTCGTTGGTCCTGATCTGTCTGCATTGTGTGTTCATTTCAACTCCTCTGGGATTGTAGATCTATTGTTACTAGAGTGTTGGATGCCCATCAACTCGAGGTTGTAAAAAAAAAAAATAATAATAATCAAATTTGAATAGCTTGTTGCCATGTTTATGGATCATAAAAGATATCCAAAAGAAAAAAGTACAAGCAAGAATTGCTCCAGCTGCACGGCTTTCAAAATCAGAGGGAATAATTGTCCAAACATTCAAGTCTCAACCAAAAGAAATGATTAACAAAAACAACAAATCAGAACTAACGTAGCAGAGCTACTTCAACATGCCTTGAGCAGCACATGAAACTGAATACGAACTTGAAATGCAATAGAATTAGAAAATTGAAAGACAGGAACACACTGGACACGGTACTCATGCACAAGGTTCTTGCAGTGGGCCGAAATGAGCAGCTTGTGCAACATGAGAACAGCTGTGATCCTTCATCTCCTCCATCTCAATGTAGTTCTTTTTTCTGCGTTTGTGCACCTAACAGATCGTGTCTGGTTGGTGTCGTGGGGATTTGTTTGGTTTCTCTGTGTTTTAAGCGCAGAAACCGGTGCGACCCTGCTGTTCCTCTGCTAAGACCCAAAGCTGTTCAGGTGTTACCAACACCCGGTGACAGCTTACCACATGATGCCGCAGTATTAAAATGCTTGGTAGTATTTTGTGTTTTGGCTTGCAGTTGAATCACTCAACGAGGCTTGTGTTAAAGGAGAAAAACACTCGTTATATGACGCGTTGAAACAAACAGCTGAGCCACGTTGGCCCCACGGGAACTGAGATGTTAAAGCCCCTCTTGCTGAGCGAGGGAGTCCAATCACTGCAATTTCTTGTTAATTACTGTGTGACCCACTTAGCCGTCATTCATCTGATTTCATTTTGCAGGATCTTAAGCCTGGAAACCTGGCTGTTAATCAAGACTGCGAACTGAAGGTACAAGATTTATAATATGAATCTTTCAAAAGTATTCATTCAAGTCCTGAAGCACTTCAGATTTAGGATTTAATGTTACAGACCAACACAAAGCTGCACAGGTGGAAGGAGAGGGATATATTGATTTCAACATTTTTGCAAATAAGAATCTGTAAACTGGGTTGTGTTTGTATTCAGACCCTAATCTGATATTATTGTTTATAATTTATTGTGAAAAATTTCTTTCTGCCGCATTAATTTGGATTTATCCGTTATGATAGATTTCAGTTATTGATGTTAACTTGCATAAAACAGACCGGAGCATTATTTTTGCTAGTGTCTCCACTTTTTCTTCCAGGAGAGCATCAGTAAATATCAGTAAAATTGAAAATATGGTTAAATGGAGTCACTTTGTGAAGTTTAGTGATATAAATCACACCTTTGTAATCAAGTGGCGTCCTGAAGAAGCCTATTTCAGATGAGAATGTGTGCCAAGAACAATATTGTGTTTGTGACGCTATGAATGCTGTGCCATGCAGTTACTGTACTGCAAAACTATGCATTGCCTAAAAAAATCAAACAATAAATATTTTTTTAAATCATAATCTTTATATCGTTATCACAGTAGTTCCTCAAAATATTGTGATAAAATTCTACGTCCGTATTGGCCACCCTAACTCTGATACCCTGAAAGAAAATCTTGTGTATTTAACACAAGTATTTTTCTATCCTGTGTTTTTGTGCAAAAAGGCTCAAATTCAGAGAGATTGGACGGACGGCAACCTTGAAAATCAGTTTTAATTGTTGCCTGTTTCAACCCGTCTGGTGGTGGCCATATCATAACGTGAAGGATCCATCCCCTTCAGATCTCAAGCAGCCAACAGAGACAAAGTTGAACTTTTTATAATGTTATTTATTTTAAAAAGATGCATTTTTGAATGAGATGTTACAACAAGTGGAGCATAAGGCTTCAGAGTGAGCCATAGTGCCGAAAACAGTAAACAAAAGGAAACCATCTGAATATTAACCAAAACTTGCCTATCTGAAAGTAAATAAACCAAATGACAAAAACTTACCTCCCTAATTAAGAAAAACATGAGGAAACTAAGCAAACATAAGTAACAGCTCACTCCTACAAACTCCAAGAAGATTTAGAAAAAGCTTTTGACAGACAAACAGTGTGGCCGCTTGAGATGAGCTGAGGATGGATGGCAGGAAGTCCGCCGCAGCAGCTTTTATATCTGTCACCTCCGGCGTGCCGCCAATTGGACGTTACCGCCATCTTCTGGGAGCCAATCAGGGACGGGCGCCTGCTCACGCATCTTTGCTTAATTAAGTTTACGACCCCAGTCGTAGCACCCCCTTTCCCAGGAATTAAACACACGCCTAAGTGTTTCAGTCATACCTGTCAGGTTTTGGTCAATACTTTTGAGTGCACCAGTCTTGGCTGTGCCAAACTTTGAGCGCAGCCAAGACTGGTGCACTGCACAATAATGGTTTGGCGGACTCAAACGGAACCTGACAAGATGAAGATGTTATCAATGTTATCAGTGTTTTAGATCGATCCGCCCACCTTTATTGTTTACCTCCCATTTCACAAATACACAGGTGTGAGATTTTCACCAGGCAAGATATTTAGAAGCAGGTTGAGCTGGTTGTGTTCAGACATCTTGTGCTCCTGCTGCAGATTGTTATCAGTTTCTTTGGTGTCCGGTACAGATCCTGGACTTTGGGCTGGCTCGCAGTACCGATGCAGAGATGACGGGCTACGTGGTGACCCGTTGGTACCGGGCGCCTGAGGTCATTCTGAACTGGATGCACTACACCCAGACTGGCAAGACATCTGTAGCTGTTACATATTATTAATGTACTCCTGTTCTCGCCTTACCGTTGTGTAACTCTGAGCCTTTGCTCGTCACGTGCAAACTTCCTGTTTGACATGAAGCTTGTGTTTTTGCTTTGTCTTTGCTTTCCAGGGTCAAGTTCCTAATATGGAATATTAGTTATTAAAATGCATTTTTATGATTGATTTTTATGATTGATTTTTATGATTTAGAAACATCTTCTTTGATCTTTTTTTTTTACTGTTAGCCTGATTGATCTGCCCCGGCAGTCTGTCATCGCACTCTCTGTCTCTCTAGGATATGATTTTAATTTTAGAAGCAGGTTGTTCAAAACACACTGCGGCGCACAGAGAGCAGCTTTCCACCCTCCTTAGGATTGTGTTACTCACCAGATGTTCTGTGGCAGGCCGTTTTAACATAAATTTGGTTTTCTATGGCAGGCCGTTTTAACATAAATCCGCTTTTACCGCCCTTACATTCCAGATTTCTCAAATTGTTTTATGATTAGACTTTTAAATAATTTAAGATAT
Source organism: Poecilia latipinna (assembly GCF_001443285.1). Taxonomy (NCBI): domain Eukaryota; kingdom Metazoa; phylum Chordata; class Actinopteri; order Cyprinodontiformes; family Poeciliidae; genus Poecilia; species Poecilia latipinna. The sequence continues at coordinate 279,631 of NW_015112873.1, read as the reverse complement.
CTCTAATTATATTTTGTCTAGACAAAATATCTATTTGAGATATCTCTAATTATGTTGAAACGGTCTGCCATAGCTGTTCCTCATTTATCTGTTGTGAATAAGGACTGAGTGGTGCCATGTAAATGCCACCTTCCTCATTTTTATTCCACCTTCCTGTAGATTTGGTATCTGCTTTGGTTGTTACTGATGTTTCCTTCTCTTTCCCTCCTTTTTTTAGTGGATATTTGGTCTGTGGGTTGCATCATGGCTGAAATGATCAACGGAAAAACCCTCTTTAAAGGAAAAGACTGTATCCTTTAATGTTCGCCATCTTTTAATCTGTTTTTTATTATTATTTTATGACTGTGTGGTAATTAAAGAGGTTGATACAAGCAGGAACATGTCAATTTGATGACGACAGTAAATCAGGCAGTAAGTGGATCACAAGGTACTATTACCACAAACTACATATTTGAGCAACATGTTTCCTGACTTGTTTTTACTTTAGATTCATCTACTACTTCCTATGTACTTTACAGATTTATAGAGCCTGTTAGAAATTAAAATGGGCTCTTTCCTGTTTTTAATTAATATGTCATGTTTTTTTTGTTTTTGTTTTTTTCAAACCACATTCCCGGAGCTTGTTTTGCAGCCATCAGTGATTAGCACCAGGCTTTTTGACCGTAACCCCTTAATAACCAGACATGGACCAGCTATCCCAGATCATGAAAGTGTGTGGCGTGCCTGGACAAGAGTTTATACAGAAGCTTGAAAGTCCAGAGGTGAGACAAGTCTCAGTATGTTGACGTAGCTTATAAAAGCCAGTCATGATTTCAGTCAGAATTCTTTATTTCATTTTTTTTTCCTAATTAAAGCTGCCAAATTAATTGTTTTCATGTTGTCAAAAATAAAACGACCACCTGCTCTCAGCATGATCAGCAAGCATAGCTTAACAGATCTTGAGCATTTCATGCTAAGATGTCATTCTAAAAAAATAGTATATGTTAACCTTATATGTGTAGCTTTAACCTTGTCTGGATTAAAGAATATCCACAATAAATGTGTTTGTTTTGAATTTACTTGATTATGACCTTTTAACAGAAACATGTAGGAATTAAAGTGAAACATTAACATTCCTGTTACTTGACTTCTGTTGTTGATTTCTTCTCTGAAACAGGCCAGAAGTTACGTTAAGAGCCTCCCTCGCCACCCTAGAAAAGACTTCTCAACATTGTTTCCCAGAGCCAGTGAAACAGGTGAGTTCAAATTTATCATTGTCTGATACAGTTTATTTAATTATCTATTTTTAACTTCATATGAAGACTGTTCAAAGTGCTCATTTCAAACAGCAGACTCCAGTTTTTCATTTGGTTATTTTGGAAAGAAATTATGATTTTTGTTTCATTTTGGCTCTGAAATACGAGAACTTCCTCATCTTCTGTACTACACAACTGTAGTGGGCCTCATCTCAGGGGGGAACGAGTCTTCCCACAGGAATGAGGTGGAGCGACTGACAGCGTAGTGCACAGACAACAATTTAATCCTAAACACAGCCAAAACCAAGGAGATCATAGTGGATTTTATCAGAAAAGGAAAAATTCAACCACTATACATCTGTGGATACCGGGTGGAGAGGGCATCAAACTTCAGTTTCCTGGGAGATCATAACCTGACCTGGGACGTAAACACAGCAGAACTAGCAAAGAAAGCCCAGCAGAGACTATTTTCTGAGAAACTATATTTCTCAAAAACTGCTGGTGTCCTTCTATCGATGCTCTATTAAAAGCATCATCTGCTGTTGTCTCTGTGGTTCTCCAGCTGCACAGCAGCACAGAGGAAAACTCTCCAGAGACTCATACAATCTGCCCAGAGGACCATCAGCTGCTCTCTGCCTTCTCTTGAAGATCTCCAGATCCCACTGCCTCAGGAAACCAGGAACGTTTTAAAACACTTCTCTCAGCCTGATCACGATTTGCTCCAATTGCTGCCATCTGGCTGCAGAAACAGGAGCATTAAAGCAACGACAACCAGGCTGAAGAGCAGTTTATACCCAGTAGCCATATGGGGGTTAAATGGCTCCTAGTTCTATTTATCACGCAATTTCATTATAGTCCATGCTATTTTTATTACATGGTTTCTATAATGACAATAAAGATTATTGATTGATTGAACAGTAGTAGAGATGTTCCATTCTGTAACAGAACTGACATAGTTGCTTGTCTGTATTTTTGCGCAATAATTTAGATTAGTTGTATAGTGTGACCTTAACATTACACAGTTTAATCTTTGTATCAAACCCTTTGTCTTTGATGCATTTGATGATTTTTCAGTAGGATGGCTTTGACTTTGGTATTTTCCGGTGTTTTTTGTCCATGTCAGGTATCGACCTGCTTGAAAAGATGCTGGTTCTGGATGGAGATGAGAGGCCCACTGCTGAGCTCGCTCTGGAGCACCCGTACTTTGACATTCTGCGGGACCCGGAGGACTTTCCTGAGCCTACGCCGTACGACGACAGCCACGACAATGCAACCATGTCCCTAGATGAGTGGAGACGTAAGTGGACAAAATTAAAAATAAAACAAGCAAACACTGGTCTTTAAGAAATAAATATTATGAGATATGCTTAAAAAAATGAATATGCAGCAAACATCCTAATTTACTAAATTAAATTCAAGCTGGAGAGTCATGTTTTTAAATGTAGCAGCCAGAACAACTGCCAGCAGTAAACTTTTCACAAGCTGAGCTCAAGGTGAACCTACTTCAAGGTCTGTTTTTGAGAAAATTGGCAATTAAATAAATATACTTCAATTCATCCATGAATTTTTGCTTTCTGTTTTTTGTTTTCCGCATGCTGCCACAATAAAAGCTTTTTTAAAAAATGATGTTATGACAATTACGTGCCAATATGGATGCATTTAACATATTTTCTTCTGCAAACAAAAATCTGGTTGTGTAGAAGAAAACCAAACTGCCCTCCCTTTTCTCTCACAGGGTTATGCTACAAGGAGGTGAATAGCTTTGTGCCATTTCCACGGCGGGACTCCAAGAGAAAAAACACTCTTACTATGTCTCCGTGATGCGACGGACATGATGTAACTCCCCTACAAATACCACACACAGCCAATGGTGCCCTTGTATATTCCTGACTCAAAATCACACTATTTCTTTTATTTTGGAGGTTTTTAGATTCAGTGTTGACAGTGATCTATTTAAATAAATACTTCCCCAATTTCTTTTTGGAATGTGAACTTATTTCTTAAATGTAAATTGTTACATGTCCGTGAATCGTGTTGCAAGTTCATTGTTCAAATGCTGCAGGATTTCCTGTAAGATTTCATGTTTTCCGTTTCCCGTTTCCCAATTAAACAATAAGACAATATCTGTATATGTTTTTTTTTTCTTTTTTTTTTTTTCTTTTTGTTGCATTGTGGCATCCTTTATTACGACAATATGATGTAAATATTCAGGTACAAATCTTTTCTGAATATGCTTTTAACAAGCCAAGAATCAAAATGCTGGGCATTGAGGCTGCTGGATTTCTAGAAGGTAAACAGATACCATGTAAATGTACACTAAGCCACCAGTGCATACTGGAATTTGTCTAGAAGACACTGTGCCTAATAACTTTTTAACACTGTTTAAGGCCTTGGTTTTACAATAAAAAGCAATTAAATAATGTAAATTGTAAAATGCCCTTGCCTTTTTTCAGTCTTTTTTTTAGTCATTTTTAGCTTATTGCAATTACTTGCTTCTTTTTCTTTGTTGTTTAAAGTGTTTTTTGAACAATTAGACCAATGAAAATAAATCCATGAGAATGCATGTGAAACTTAAGTTTTAGTTGTGCAAGACATTGCAAGACTCAACTCCGATGTTTCAAAATTGACATTTAATTAAAGAACAGTAGGCTTGGGTCAGATACCAGTAATAAGGTTTAGTTCCAAAACAGCTAAACTTTCCTTCATAACATTCCTAGTTTTTCTATAAAGAAAACTATCCCAAAAAGGTGTATTTTGCTCAAGAAGCACTTTTCTACTAAATACAGCAGAAAGTATGTTTTTCTTTGAACTATCCTAATCACTTACTCAGACTTCATTTACATAGCACTTTTAAAACCAACATCGATGAAGTGCACTTGACAAATAAAACCAAAAAAGATGGCCACCCAACCGACTCGCTTAAAAGATAAAACCACGTCCATCAGAAATATGCACATGCATCATTATTTTAGACACTGTATGAAAATCACAGATTACCATACATGCTAACACACTTAAATGCAGTTATACCTTTTTTATCAATTAACAATAAGTTGCTGGAACTTTACCAAATGAAATAAAGTTAAAAATATATATGTATATATAATACATCTATTAAAAACTACAATAAAAACAGAAATTACCTAGAAATAATTAAGTCTTAGCTACAGATATAAATCAATATTTAGAAGAGAATAAAAACAAAATATGACATGTAATGTTCAGCATGTTACATTTTTCAAGCTCCTTTTTTTGTCAAGTAGATTATATATATGTTTTATTTTGCTTTGTAAATAGACCCGTACCTACATGTAATGTGATTTACACTCTCCCCTTTTCTAGTCCACTCTTTATTGTTGATGCACCTCAGTATAACAAAACGGGTACATTCAAATACAAAAATACTTTACTGATTCCAAAGGAAAATCAAATTAATAAAATTAAATTAAATTATCAAAAACATTGGACATCCTTGCTTCACTGGGGTTTTTTTTAAACTGTCTTTTGAGAATTTATATAATTTGATGTAACATTTAAGCAGATGTTTTGACATACATATCTGAATGTTTAAATTCATTCTTTGTTAATGTCTCAATTCTTTCATACTCCATAGATTGGGTGTATTCTCATTTACAGATTTTCAGCATCGTATATCCTTCGTGTGTTTTACTAAGATTATTAAGTCACATTGAGAAATCGACGACGGGAAGATCATCAGGAGTCGCACATCACATCAGACAAACGAGACGAGGTTTCTATTAAGAAGCTTGCCCGCGAAAATCGTGGCCTGGTGACGTAAAGGGGGAGGATTCTGAGCAGGCTAAACTTTTACCAACCAGCTGGTGTCAAATCCTTTAAGTTGCCATCGACCGGAAGCAAGACACTCTGCTTTCAAAATAAATTCATAGAAAGCCAGGTTTGCATGATTAAACGACTATTTCAAACTCAATTCATGAGTTGATTTTTTTTATTGGAACACAGACTGGCATATAGGGCCATGAAATTTGACCTTTTATGAAGTAAGTAAAAAAAAAAACATTTACTGCAAGAGTGAATGAGTTTTATAGTGTAAATATGTGATTTTTTTTTCCATATTATCATATCTGTGTTTTGCCATATTAAGAATTTACTTTTGTTAATGTGATAAACCACTGCTTTCAATTATTACACTTAAAAAAATAAGAAAACAAATGTTCTTGTTTCTAATTAGAATAACTTGCTAAAACAAGAAGAAAAGATAAATGTAGTGCAAAACTGTAGCGGTAAGTATGGGTGTGACAGATCCATATGGAGGTCTGACAAAAATTATAACATGTTATCATTTGACTCCTCTTCATGAAAAAACAAGTAGTTGCAAACTAAATTCTGACTTAAGTTTATGTATTATTATTATTATTATTATTATTATTATTATTTTATTTTTATTTTATTTTTATTTATTTATTGCTATTTTCAAAAAAAATTAAAAGATTCGCTCTCGTTTTTATGTGTAGTTTTAAATATAATACACATAGGCATGTTTATATTAAGTTATATTATTGTGAAATCTATACCAGGAAGTCAAGTACGGTGACTAGCTTGTCATCTTAGCTTTTACAGTAAAGCTGGACTCTAAACAGCTAGCAAACTAGCCGAAAGAAGCTAGCATTCCTCCTCATAATATTTGATCAACAACAAGATGCCCCTGTATTTATTGGTATTGATATATCCCTACTATTTTCATTATGGCTTTGGGGTTAACTGTTTTTATTTTTAAGGGCAGTTTAGAGGAAACATGGAATGCTATAAGAAGGTGAAATATACCGGCTGTGGTAGCAAACTGTGACAGGCTATTAGCTGTTAGCTTAGGAAGTGTAGCAAAGCCCACCGCCGAACTGAGCGACCATTACTGGAAAAACGGCTTCAAACCGCCGGTTATTGATCTACCCTGTTCACTCTGCTGGCATTTTAGGTAAGACTTACCAAACTTACTCTCTTTTTGTATTTTTTAATTTGTTTACTGCTTTTAGAACTTTTATTTCTGTTTTATTTAGAAAACCTCAAAATAAAACCGGCTACCGTCTTTAAAAAGTTAGCAGGCTAGCTCTGTCCTGTATATTTTGACTTGACAATCCTGTATGACACTGCCAGTCAGCAGATGACCGTGCCATTTTGTACCGACTTCACATGTTAAACCCTTTATTTAGTTCACTGAACTAATGTCGATATGTTAAACACTTAGAAGCTTTTGACAGCATTTTAAGATAGTAAATATGGCTGACATTTTACTGCTGGAACGGAGGGTTCCGATGTGTTCAGGTTAAGATATTCTTGAAGCTGATTGGCTCTTGTACAGATCAGTCAAGCTTTCTTGAAAGCCGATTGGCTATGACCGTTGTTTTGTGGAATAGGTAAATTCAACGAAGTGTTTATGAGATAAAGTCGAGAAAAACCACTGCTCACTTAACCTTGTTAGTGTCTAGTGTTTGGAGAGAAGGTTTGTCTAAAGACTTTTCATTTAACTAGCTGTCAACTGAATGGTTTATCTCTTTGAATAGTTTTCACGGAAATACATTTTATCAAGTGAAAGAACTTCTGTGTTACATCTATGATTTACAATGTTGAATTATAATTACTAGACAGTTAATTTCAGTTAAAATTTCTCATTTTTTTAAACTTTAACTGCCGTGTTTCTGGCAGAAAAATTGCTTTTTTTTTTTTGGACAACTGTGCCTTTGGTTTTGGATGCTGTGGAGTTGGATTGATTATACTTTTTATACTTATTTGTTATGATGCGTAACCTTAGCAACAAGGTGGTTTACAACAGGGAGCAGCTGATTAACACTGCAAAGCAGAAATAATACCACACATGAAGCCAGAAGTCTCAGAGGATTTGAAAACGAGGCATTGTAGATGCAGAGCAGTATCAAAAAGGAGCGAGAGAAGGAAGAAGTTAAAACCATGTCTTCCATCAATCACAATGCCTAGCCAACAATTTGGATGAACAAGGACTCAGCTAGAGTATAGGAATGCAGTATTATACGCTTTAAAGAAACATGGCTGCAGAATCATATCCCCAACTCCAACGACTCTGCCAGGCCTCCTGATTAGATGAGCAGACAGAGATTTAAAGAGCAGAGGGAGAGTAGAGTAAAGGAGGTAGATTAGCAGTGCTTGTCGCCAGTAGATGTCATCCAGGACTTGTTACTGTGAATGTTGTTTCTGCAATCCTGAGCATTACTGTTTCCACCTTCAGCTGTTGTCAACAATGCGTGTGATATCATCAGACCTGTTGAAGCTAAGACAGAGATGCAACACCCCAATGCATTTGTGGCAGTATCTGGTGATTTTAATCGTGCCTCACTTTGCTAAACTACCAACGTTTAAGCAGTTTGTCAGCTGCTCTTCCAGAGAAACAAAACATTGCGTTTGTTTTACAAAAATATCAATAATTCATATATCTCCAAACCAAAATTTCCTCTGGGAAAGTCGGATCACAGCCTCGTTTTTCTGTGCACTGACTAGAAACCCCTTGTTCAGAGACTATCTGTAAAGAAAAGGACTGTGAGAAAGTGATCAAAGGAAGCCAAAGAAACTATACAGGGTTATTCTGAGGCACGGATTGGATTGTTCTTTGCCAGCCACATGGAGAGGACATCAGTGCCAGTGTTTTAGTATTTTCTCCACTGTTTATTCAATGAGAACATCATAAATGATCATCCATCCATTTTCTTTACGCCCTTGTCCCTAATGGGGTGAGGAGGGGTTGCTGGTGCCCATCTCCAGCGAGACATTTCAGGCAAGAGGCAGGGTACACCCTGGACATTTAAAAATATGATTAAATGCAATTATTGTTTACAGTTTAGTGATACAGATTTGTGTGGTTGGTGTCCTACAGAAGCATATTACAAATGGTTTGCTTTTTAAGAGTAGTATTTGTGTTTGTGGGGCTATAAATGATGTAACACAGTCGTAGCGATACAGCTTCCTAAGAAAAAAAAATAATTTATTGTCACTTTTATCGTTATCATAATAGTAGCACAAAATATTGTGATAAAACCTTAATACCCCTCCTACTTGGTGGTATATTTAACATTTTCTACAAAATAAAATACACTACTGTCCCCTAAATTTCTTTGTCCTTGATTTACAGGAGTGAAAGTTTGAGCAGTGGCCTATGAGGAAGCCACGTCGAACTTGCCAGGTGGGTGGAGGAGGTGGAGTAAATGGCAAGAAGTCCAATGGGACAGTTGGCGGACGTGGGGGCAGCCGCCAGCGATCTCCATCCCCGTACAGCCTCAAAGCATCTCCAAGTAGAGAGACTCTCTCCTATTCTCAGGCTCAGAAGGTGGTGGAGGTCGAACTGGATGGAAGACTTCACCGCATTTCTGTCCTGGAACCCTTGGAAGTCATCACGGACGATGAGACAGTGGCTCAGGACATCAGCGAGTGCAACAGCAACAAAGAGAACAGTGAGCAGTCGGTATCGCCCACCAGCAGCGCACAAACTCCTCGGAAAGTCTCCACGCTCAGAGGCCGCAGGAAAGACTGCAGAGTCGCCTCCGGCAGGTCAACGCAGCCTTCCAAGAACCAATGCCACATTTCCCACCCTCATACACCTGAAAAGTCCAGCACATCGAACAGTACCCACGTAACCCTCCCTGAGCCTAAGTTTCGTGTTGTGGAAAGCTTCACTCCGGTTGAGGCAGCTCCCCTGCCAGCTGCTTATTACCGATACATCGAGTGCTCCCCTGAGGATCAAGAAACAAAGGCAGAATATGACATGGATGAGGAGGACTCTGCCTGGCTGGAAATGGTTAATGCCTCCCGGCTTTCCGAGGGTCTCTCAGCCATTTCGCCAGACAATTTCGAGCTACTGGTGGACCGGTTGGAGGAGGAGGCGTACAGAGAAGCACGCATCCGAGCGCCTCCACAAAGCGCTATTGACGACGATGCCTTCTGCTGTGTGTGCTTGGACGATGAATGTCTCAATAGCAACGTCATCCTGTTCTGTGACTCTTGCAACTTGGCTGTGCACCAGGAGTGTTACGGCGTTCCCTACGTCCCTGAAGGACAGTGGCTCTGCCGCTGCTGCCTTCAGTCTCCTCAGAAACCTGTCGACTGCGTCTTGTGTCCTAACCGGGGAGGGGCTTTCAAACAAACAAGCGAGAGTCGTTGGGCGCATGTGGTCTGTGCTATATGGATTCCCGAAGTGTGCTTTGCCAACACTGTGTTTCTAGAACCGGTGGAAGGGGTTGGTAACATTCCTCCAGCTCGCTGGAAGTTAACCTGCTACCTCTGCAAGCAGAAGGGCCGCGGCGCATGTATTCAGTGCCACAAGGCCAACTGTTACACCGCGTTTCACGTCACATGCGCTCAGCGGGCCGGTCTGTTCATGAAGATCGATCCCGTCAGGGAAACGGGCATCAATGGCACAACGTTCTCAGTAAAGAAGACGGCGTTTTGCGAGACGCACTCGCCTCTGGGACAGGAGTCGGAGTCCGACGAGGAGAGTGAGGGGCGAATCGTGGGCAGCAGGAGAAGGGCGAGCAGAGGGCGCAGTGCTTACACGGATGGTCCGACTTTGCCTAAAAAAGGCAGGAAGTGTGAAGATGAGCCAGCAGATAAGAAGAAAGGGAAGAAAAATACACAGTGTACAACCCAAACCACAGGTTCTCCACAGGTCACGATGCTGCAGATACCCACAAGCAGGTTTGCTTTTCTTGATCATGTCCAGTATTGGGTTTTTTTTCCTATATCACATTTTCAGAATCCATTTAGTAAGATGCTTATTTCTCATCTGCTACAGGTTGAATATAATCTCCAAAGGAATCCTCATGCAAAGGAAAAACCAGTTTATGCAGAGGCTGCATAGCTACTGGTTGCTAAAGCGTCAGTCAAGAAACGGTGTGGCACTGGTTCGGCAGTTGCACTCCAACATCCAATCACAAAAGACTACAGAACAGGTATTTTTTTCTGTTTTAATTATTGCAACAACAACAAAAAATAAAAAGACGCATGACTAGCTGTTTGTGAGATGTACCTTTACAAGCTGTAAAATGAGATGTTTTGTTCAGCCTGAAGTGGACGAGAAGATTTCTGCAGCAAGAGAAGCTTTGAGATATTGGCAGAAACTCCGGCATGATCTTGAAAAAGCCAGATTGCTGGTGGAGCTCATACGCAAAAGAGAGAAGCTCAAACGGGAACAGGTAACAGTGGGCTAGTCTTTATGCTAACATTGTCATCCTATCATATGTAAAAGTAAAGAAATAGAAGCTGAAACCCACTGGACTTTGGGTCTTGCTCTGGTGCAGTTCAGCTGCTTCTTCACCACATTGTTGTAGACGGACACACAGGAGAATAAACTAAAGCAGAATTAAT
>NW_015112873.1:255947-264735 GCF_001443285.1 Poecilia latipinna | reverse complement strand
AGCAAGCTTTAAATGTAAGCCTTGCCAATTAAATGTTTTGAAATTGTACAAAAATAAAGGTTTAAAAATAAAACATAGTCTAATGTAATTTGATGTCCTTGTAATAATAATTTACCTCCTATCTCTTATCCTATGAAATTTTGCTAATTGTGTCATCTTTAAACTGCTAAATATAGACTGTGCTTGTTTCCAATAAGTACTATGCTTATTCAGTTGTCACTAAATCTCTTCCTATTAAAACCTGACAAGTCTGTATTCTTCAACTGCAGGTCAAAGTTCACCAATCAGCTTTAGAGATGCAGCTCACTCCAATGTTGATGCTGCTGCGTGCCACCCTGGACCATCTTCAGGAGAAGGACACTGCTCACATTTTTGCCCAGCCAGTTAACTTGAAGGAGGTAAGGCTTCTTGTCTATATTGTAGTGTAAACTCTCGGTGAACTGGTAGCCTGTTTCATTGGATGTTCTTTAGTTCCCAGTTAAATAAAATCATCTAGGACACTGATGGAAGTTAGTTTTAAAACTTAGAAAGCTGGATAGACCATACCTGACTGAAGCTCAAAGTTAAACCTACTGCAGAAAACGAACGGTGACAGCTGCAGTAAGAAACTGGAGTTTGTGCTACTAATGCTTTGTGTTTTAAGAAATACCATATTGAAATTTTCCTATAATAAGGAAAAACATTTTGTCATAACTTGAGATGAATTGATCAGAGGATCCAGAGGGAGTGTGAGAGATTTCTCCAGAGGTTGGTGTTTGTGTCGGGAGCGGAATAACTTGCTGTTATTCCACAGCAACAAACATAATATTGAGACATAATATTGTCTCAATATGACAATATTATGTCACACAGCAACATAAAGCAACATATAGTCCTGTCGCTGTTAGACCTGTCGCGATAAACTATAAATCAGTTAATTAAATTAAAATGAGGGCGATAATATTGCTTGTTTGGTTTCGTCATCCAGTCTCTCTTTTGAGAGACTGGATGACGAAAAGCTTCACTCCGGTGCCTCGAGTTACTCCTCCTCTCTCGTTTCTTTGGTAACGGCTAAATGCACAGGGAGTTAAAAGCTTCAGTTTTCCTCCACTCAGGCTGAATCTAATACACGAGACAGATGGCGAAAACGATGACAAAAGTTGAACAATTTTCAACTTTCTTGTGTAGCATCGCCAGCCTGAGTCTGCTATAAGCTATAAATTTCACATGAATTAATTACGCTGTTCGCTCATCAGTATGAGTGCAAGCATCCATTGCCTCGCCGCGCAAACTTCTTAGAAATGAATGGAGACGGAGCAGCGCTGTCTCCAGTCGTCACTGTGTTACCATTACCTCGAGTATGAAACGCTGCAAACTCGCTCCACAAAACGAAAAAGCTCCAGACCACTAGGAGGAGTCGACCAACAAATCGTATCGGACCAGACTCTCTGTAAACACCATACACGTATATGTCTGTTAAAGATGGGATGTCATGATTTAATGGGACGTCTATGGTGTCATAGATGTCCAAAAGGAAAATTGAAGAACAAAGAAAGAAAAGTTGTGTGACACTTGATGATAACATTGAACAGAAGAATATTTGCATATTAATGTTACTGACTCCAGACTCCTCCTAGTGGTCTGGAGCACTTTGGTTTTGTTGAAGTAGTTTGCCGCTTTTCATATTTGCAGATGTTTTTGCTACTTGCACCATTTTCCCTTTTACTTCCGTCTGCTGTGATTGCAGCATTTTTTTGTTTTGCATTTGTTTTGTTAATTGTAGGTGTTTGTTCCTGTTTTATGTAATTGCAACAATTTTTTTGCAATATTTTTCTGTTGCTTTTGTGTTTTGGAGTTAGCATCATTCACATGTTTGCTGTGCGTTTGCACTTCCTGGCCTCTGTGCTAAATGGACATTAAAGCATTGATTGAAGGCAGAAGAAGTAATTCTGATTGGAAAACATACTGCTCTGTTAATTGAATTTTCTATCTTATTCCACTGTAAAGCCATCTCAACCTATGGATACATTGTACTTTTTAATCTGAGTGTGTTCAGTATTTTTAAAGGGAAAACATTTGTTCCATTTTCAGGTTCCAGACTACCTTGAGTTTATCACTTATCCAATGGATTTCTCCACTATGCGCTCCAAGCTTGAGAGTCACGCTTACCGTTCTGTGGCTGACCTGGAGGCTGACTTTAATCTGATGGTGTCAAACTGCCTCCTGTATAACACCAAAGACACGGTCTTCTACAAAACAGCGCTGCGTCTGCGTGACTTAGGGGGTGCTGTGTTGCGCCATGCCCAAAGACAAGCCACAAACGCCGGCCTTGACCTGGACACCGGCATGCACCTCCCTGAGTCGCCCCAGAAGAGAGACTTCTACAGCTGCACCTGGGAGGACGGTAAGGTCTTGTGGCATTAATGGGAACTTCTTCTTGTGGGAAACACTTCCTTAAGACCTCCAGTCCTATTTGAACTTGTCGATGTGCTCAGTTGACAGTGTTCTGGATCCAGACAACCGACTCCACATGACAATGGAAGAGCAGCTGAAGGAGCTTCTGGAGAAACTAGACTTTGTCACATCCATGCGGTGCAGCGGCGCCCGGGCCAAACGCATCCGCCAGCTTCGACGTGAGATCAACAAGCTCCGGCTCAGACAGGGTCACCCCATGAGCCACGGCATCCACAACGGGCATGTTAAAGAAGAGGACGAAGATGACGACGACGATGAAGAATACAGCAGTAACAATGCCAAGGCAGACAATAGTCTGTCCTCCTCAGACAAGGGTAAGAGGAGAGGGCAATGAAATGCTCTAGATTAACATGAGAATTAAATTTCCAGTGCATGAATCTTTTGAAAGACTAATTTGTTTCATTGAGATCAGTTGTGAAACTTGAGCTAATGGAACATTGTCCTCAGGTAATTGAGCCAGGGTTCCCCTAACGCACCAACCCCAACCACCCCACTGTCTCCAGTCTAGTAAGTAGGGGCCCAGAGAGTCTCGTTGGCCATGGCTGCCTCACAACTCCTCTCTTCTAGTGCACGCTGTGTTTGCACCTCCTTTATACATCACTCTCATGGATTCACCACTCCTTGGGCCACTTTCAGTCATGCCATATCATCTCACTCCTGATTACAGACGGGTCCGGTCAGACACTCAAAGACAAACATCAAAACACATTTTTAGCAGTAAAATTAGGGATGCACTGATAAAAGGTTTATTGACCAGCATTGTTGGATTTCTCTTTAAAAACTACCGAATAAGGAGATTTAGAACTGGGATGTAAAATATTAGTTCTGGCCTTCTTGCCCCAAGCAATTTATTTCTTTTATAAGAATAGAAGCGATGTCACAGTGTTTGCAAAAACTTAAAAAAAAAATAAAAAAAACAGAATTTACCACTTAAGCTAAAGACATATGAGTGATTAGCACAGCTTGTACTGCAAAAATATGATTGTGTTTATATTTTACAAACGGCTAGTAATATTTCCAAATTGTGCATGACAGACGTTGGGAGCTCAAAAGGATAAAATGAAGCGACTTAGTTTGCTGTATTCTGTCAGCCTTTCTTTCTTGCTCTTTCTCCGGCAGTCTAGAACATCCAGATGTTCATTTATTTACAAAAGTTTTCTTTTTAAGTCTTTGTTTTCTCTGTCTTCATTTTAAGAACCTCTAGCTGCATTTCCATTGATCATAAAATTTTGCAGATTGGAATTACGGAAATAAATTTGAAAGTAACTCAAGTGTATTGATAAAATGTTTCTGCACTGGAATTGAGGTCCTTTTTCAGCCACATCGAAAATTGTGAATTTTGCGTACAGCAACAACTCACTTATTTATAGGCACTGACCTCCTTGGCCTTTGTGCATCTAGTCCAACCAGAAATCTCAGTCTGGCAATGTTCATCAAAAGTTGAGCTTGTCATTTGAAAGTGTTGAATCCATAGCTCTTATGTGAAATCGCAGCCCAAAACAGCAATTTTGCCAAAACGCCTCATGTATACATAACCACCCCGAAGTACAAGGAACTTGATGCTCCAAGGCCTGAATAAGATGCCGACGTCTCCTCTGATGACTCTGACGACTGACAGATGAGCGCTAGCGCCGTGGCTGAAATATGAGTATTGCCCATGCAACTGTTGACATTCATTGCCACCTGACTTTCAATTCCACATGTGATGTTGATTGCATTTCTTATTTAATGGCATCACAATTGCGAAATTGTGTTTTTTCGACATTAGTAGAATATCAAAAAATATATAATGGAAACGCAGTTAAAATATCCTGAGTCGTCTTCCCTCAGTAACAACTTCCACGCCTGGTAGCTTCTAGATTTTGTTCCACCATCAGATCGATCTCAATTCTTGGCCCTTCAAGTGGAAGAAGGCCGTCTGATTCTGGACACCATTTGAATTCCCGGTGCATCTCTATATAAAACGTTGCCATGTTGCTGGTGTACAGTTGTGAGAGCGATTTTCTTTAGTCACTTGTCTCGATGAAGTCCTCCATTTTTAATATCTTAACTCTTTTCGGGCTCTGGTTGGTGTGTAAGAATGAAATGTAACCATTGGGAAAAAGACGCCATTTTCGTGTGTGTGAAAACTACCACATCATACTACGTAGAGCATAACCAATCATTTGTGAAGAATTATGTTTAAATTATCTTTACATATATTTTTTTTCTTCTTCTAGATGACCTCAAATCCACTTCTCCCCCAAGACTGGAACCTAGAGGCCCGTCTCCTCCTCCCCGACAAGGAGAACCGCCTCTGGAGCCTCCCACACTGCGGCCCATGACGGGGGAGGTCCAGTCCCCCTCCTGGGCCTGCAAGCGCCTTAAAATAGACAGCAACCACTTGAACAGCGCCTCAGAAAACATTAATTGCACTAAAGCACGAGGAGAATGTTGCGTGACACCACCTCCCACTTTGCACTATGAGGGGCAGGTCATAGCCAACGCCCCACCGGCGCTCTCCGTCTCTCCACGGCCCGCCACCGGGGGAGTCGGACGGCGGACCTCTGTCTTGTTCAAGAAAGCAAAGAACGGAGCGAAACTTTGCAGGGAAAAAGAGAACCCAGTGTTTAACGGGAAGGGGCTGCAGGACGAGAATACGAGCAGCAACCCCACCGCCCCTAGTTCAACAACCAGCTCCCCGTCCTCCACACCAGCATCCAGAACCCCACAGAAAAGCCCTGGACCTCCCACTCTTCATGAAGTGTGGACCCCTGGTCGAGAAGCGTCGTCGGATACAGAATTGGAGAGGACAGTGAATCATTCACTGGAAAGCGGTTAGAAAGCTTTACATACTTGTATTAAACTCTTGAATGTCTTCTTATAAAGGTGGGCGGTCTCCTAGTTACTACGACTAACAGAGACTCTTATTTAGCTCTGAAGAGTCGTGGAAAATACAAATTTTAGATGCATTACAAATAATTGCACGGGTTAATTGGTCTGGTGTTGTACACAAATAGCAAAAGTTCAATCAGTTTACAATTTACATGTTTTGAAATGGTTACCGCGGTAACTGCAGCCCAGAAAGTAAAGCTGTTGGTTGAAACATTGACTGATGAAACTCTTTCAAGAAGGTCTTTCCTCAGCGATCTATTTTATTACCACGTGATAAATTTTTATATGTAGCGTATTTTCTGCACTATAAGACGCACCTAAAAACCTTCAATTTCCTCAAAAGCCGACAGTGCGCCTTATAATCCGGTGCGCCTTATATATGGACCAATATTGAGCCACAACAGGTCTAGCAACTATGGTAAGCAGTCGCCGACTTCATTTTCGCCCATAGAAGAAGCGCGTGGTGCATGCTAGGATAGTTGTCAGAACACTGGTTTGTTAATAAAGTTTGACTGACCTATCTACCTACCGACCGTCTAGAATCAGGTCGTCTGTAGGTCATTTAGCACCACGTCCTACAAGAACATGCTGTGCGCGAACGGAGAAGGGTGACCATCGTCCGGCCACGCCCCGGCCCAGTCGCGGAAGGCTCTGCTCGCCGACCGGAGTTGGACTGTTTTGTTGACATTCCGTTTATTGCAGCTCCATCTAGTGGATGCATAATGTAACTCCAGCCTCTATTCTAGCGTCTATTCTATGCACCTTATATATGAAAAAAGTTTTAAAATAGGCCATTCATTGAAGGTGCGCATTATAGTGCGGAAAATACGGTATTCTCATTTGATGTCACACTTACAGAAACTTTGTAGCCTTCGGCCATCTTGGTAGGTGTCTGTAACTGGCGGTACCTTTGACAACAATGAACAAGCTATAGCTCTTTCTGCATTCCTATGTAATTTATAAACAGTATATTACAACTATTACTCGATTACAATTTTTGAGTTCTATACTTTGTATTTGTTGGTCTCGAAGCCTTTGCTTTGCTTTGTGCTGCGCTTGTCAACCAAGATGGCTGCTCAGTGGCACAGATTACTTCCTGTTCAGACTTATGGGAACTAAGTATAGAGGGTTTCTTTGTTTGTAAACACAGCGGATGGGTAAGCAATTTGACTGCGCCCTATACAAATAGGGCCAAATTCATATTTTCAATATTTCAGAAATAAAAAAAACCAAACCAATTATTATCAATATCAACAAATATCAATAACAACTGATATGAAATGCTCGTATTATGATATGTTTTTCAGTCGTATTGTCCAACCCTATAATAATGTATCATAGATGTGTGAAAATATGTTGTAAAATAACATTTTCAGAAAGCTATTTAGAATTAAATGTGAGGTTTGAGCCTACTGGTGACCATTTATTCCCATAAATGGTCAAACAATTTGATTTCAATTGTTTTAGGTCAAATACTCATACTGATACTAGAGGTGGACACGTATCGTTTATCTTTTTTGTTTATTAATCGTGAAAGATTTCGTGTTAGAATTTTAATTCATCATTGCTACAAATGTCAGTTAATTCTCACGAGAAACAGGTAAATTTGAAAATACGAGCAAATGAAATGGAGTCTCTATTTGCAGTTTAGCAATATTATATCATATCAAGAAAGAATGTTTTGCAAGACCAGCATTTGTTTGTGGTGCTGTGAGTGCTGCCATGCAGCTACCTAAAAAAAAAAGGAATAGTTTTTATCCTCATTTTACCCATGATAGTAGTATTAATAGTGCTACATAAACTTCTAAGAACAAATCACCCAACTATTCCTAATACTCCGTTTTAAAATCAGAATGTGTGTTTTTTATCCGTTAATAATCTGAATAATCAAAATAATTGTTAGCAGCAGCCCTATTATAATACATGTGATTCTATTTATTATCTCAATTTTAAATTGGTGTCATCTATTTTGAATCTGTCTAATGAATCTGTATTTTCTAATGAATCAGAGGATGTGAATTTGATTTACATTGTTTCAGCTCAGATCTGAAGCTCTTATAGTAATAAGACGAGGCTGAGGATAACGGATGCTTTGTTCGTTTTCAGGACTGACCAACAGGTTCGAAAGGCACAAAGACAGCAACTCCGACTCAGAGTCACGATCCTGCCCCGTCCTCCACAAAGAAATGTAAGATGAAGGTGATTATCTCCTTTGTCTGGTTTTGGTGATGCCTGATCAGTCGATAACAGTCCAGCATGTTTGATCCCACAGCAACTCGCCACCCAAACGAAGCCTCGGAAAGCCTTCTCTCTCCAACGTCCCTCTTCTTGACATAGTCAACGGAGATTCGGATTACACCGGTACTTCACATCATGCCACAATAACGCATGTCCTTTTCTTGATCTGCGTTAAACACAGAATGTGTTGCTTTGCAGGCAACGGGAGTCAGTCGGAGGAGGACGAGACGGAGCTGGAGCCGTTAGAGCTGGTGTGGGCGAAGTGCAGAGGTTATCCCTCCTATCCCGCTCTGGTGAGCTACTCATCATATTGATCATCCCGTTTGAGCTGTCAAAAGACTTTTTGGCTCAACGCTCCCCGTTGCTCTGTTTGGTTCAGATCATCGACCCAGAGATGCCAGAGGAAGGCCTGCTGCTGAACGGGATTCCTATCCCCGTCCCACCCAAGGACGTCCTCCGACTGGGAGAGCAGAGACAAGAGGAGACAAACGACAGACTCTACCTGGTGCTTTTCTTCGATAACAAGCGGACGTGGTGAGTTTCACAGATGTTAAATGGAGGTTATGAAGTCGGCTAAAGGCTGGAGATGTTTTACTGTCTTGCTGCAAAGGGAAAACTTGTCTTAATTGTTCTGTTGCGACCACAAGCTTAACTCAACACAAGGGAAAAGTTATAAGGCGGAAGGAAAGTGAGTTGAAACATTTTTAGATCTGAAAAGCGTTTGTATGCAAACGGCATCACGAACATAGAACATGAGTCAGAAATAAAACTGGGGGGAAGTTTAATGCAGGGTTTCCAGGCTTCCAGCACTTCATGGAGTATGTGTGTCAGTCAGTCGTCCCCACATGAGAGTATGGCACAACCGCAAAGCTGCAGCCTGAGGTCTACTCGCCAAACCCATCACTGATAGGCTTTCACTTTCTTTAGACAAGGAAGCTTTTTGGAAGATGGATGTAAAGTAAATCCCAGATGGAAAAAAACCTGCTGGACACTAAGAAAGGAAGCTCACGATGCCCCCTTACACGTCCAGCTGCAGTGGAGTGGATTAGGTCAAACTAGAATGGGCTAGTCCAAACCTAAACCCTGTTTGGAGTCTGTGTCTTGAACAATTGATGTAAACAGATGCTCTCAGTTTTCTCAACCTTTTTTGGGCCAGGAACCCCCCAGCCCTTATCCAGGGCCCCCCCCGCCCCCCCCCCCCCCCCCCCCCCCCGCACTACAC
>NW_015112873.1:248543-252851 GCF_001443285.1 Poecilia latipinna | reverse complement strand
CCCCGCCCCCCCCCCCCCCTTTCCCACCCCCCCCCCCCCCCCCCCCCCCCCCCCCCCATCAAAGAAGATATAGGCTGCTTGCTCTGCATATTATTTTATCATTAATATTATTGTTGCTATTATGACTGTTGTTGATGTTTCTGTATTTATAATCGGAAATCATTCACAGACAAACACATCACAGTGTTTTTTTTTAATGTTGGTTTATTACATGAAATCCTATTGGAGCAAATTTAAGCATGAGAGTCAAAATGACATACATGTAATTGACCTTGAATCAGTCTACATTGATTGGGTTGAATTGTACTAACAGACTATTTCTCTATATAAATGGATATTTTTCTAAAGTTCCTTGAGATTCCATTTGTTGTGAACTGATGAGTTGAAATGTGGTTTTATTGTAAGAACGTTAAAAAGATCGAGGAGTTTGAGTAGATTCCAGAGTAATTAGTGCTTGTTGTTCATTTCTAAAGTGACGTCTGTAAGAAAGATGTGCTTCTTTAATAAAATACACATAAAAACCACATGTATTTTGACCAAATAAAGGTGAAGTTATCTTTGTTCTGATGATTACTCCTTTTTAAAAAAAAAAAAACTCCTTCACGGTCCGAACTCTGTCTCTGGTGTTTCAGGCAGTGGCTCCCCCGCGACAAATTGACACACCTGGGCGTCGACGACACGGCGGACAAGCTGCGCATCATGGAGGGTCGCAAGTCCAGCATCCGCAAGTCCGTCCAGGTGGCGTACGACCGCGCCATGATCCACCAGAGCCGAGTCAGCCACAGCCACTGCTTCGTCACCTCCAGCTACCTGTAGACGCCGCGGAGCAGCTGCCGGGTCCCAGACTGAGCCGCCGGTGTCTGACAGAACCTGCTTCGTGTCATTAGGGAGATGATGTGTAAATGAAGTTACATTAAGCCTCACGTTGCTGCAGTAAGCGTTAATTCCCCCTCTTTCAGGGACATTCAGAGGTGTGTGTGTGCTCAACTCCAGCTGGATATCAGGAATCAAATGTAAAAGAGCCTGAGGTTCTGCTAATCCTGCTGCTGAGGGATCAAGCCATTAGGAAAGAGATTTAAAAAGAGCTGCCGGAGACCGATAAACACATCACTGCCTTCTTTTATACAATAGATTTTCTATGTTTTAAACTTTTTACAAAAAGACTCATGTATATTTTACTGGTAGTTTTTGTACATACGACTTTGCGTTATCAAGCTCATTCTAATTTAATGTTTTTAAATGCGTACTTCAATCAGCCTTCTGAAGGGCGAGGCGAGACTCGCCATGAAATAATTCCTGCAGTGTATGGATATTTGTCTTTACTGTAAATTAACTATAGTTAGTGTTTTGCATTGTTGTGTAATCTTGGCATTCGACAAAATGAGCCGATGCTCTTTATATTTGAAATCTCTTTTGATACAGAGAAATAATTTATTTATGGAAGACAAAAACTATAGAAATAAAGTTATATTGATTAAATTGAGAGATCTTATTTAAGAAAAAAAATGGAGTGAGGTTTTTTTAATTGAAAAGCAGATAGTATTTTAACAGATTTTTGCTGATTTGTTTTTTTTCTATACCAAGCACAAGCTTTTGACTTTGACCCACTCAATGTTTCTATTTATTTCCTAGAGCCCAATTTCATCCAGTGAAAAGTTCACCCTGATAAGCTTATCGCTAATGTTTATATTTTACCAGCTCACCAAAATTCTTAACCAGTTTCCACATTTTGGAAAATATTCTATTAAAAAAATGTTTATGTATCTGGAGTCCTGTGGATTTTTTTCACTAGTCATCTGTCATATACTTTGTTTTATGTCTCAGGCTCAGGCTAACAGTTGTGGTATAACTATAAAAAAAAACTATCAGTTTTATGTTAGCAAATTCAAATTAAACCCAGAGATTCCTATAAGGTCTGAGAATGCACACTGTTCAGACAATTTTATGATGGAAAAAAAAAAAACATTCATCTGTTTGAGGTTACAGGTTGGGTAGGTTACAATTACCCAAATTCCTCAGCTTTGGCTGAGGAATTTGGGTAATTAACAAAACCACAAACCCCATAATGAATGGAACTGGTGAGGCCTGAGTATACTGGTTTGTTCCCACAAGCCTGCAAAAGAATTCATAATCAGCTGGTGGATTTCCTATTTTATTTATCTTGCTTTTTATGTCATTAAGTTGATTGAATTCACTATTTTACGTTTTTATTGAGCTGATTTAACGTTGATTCATCTCACAATTGTACATTGATGCAACTTCATTCTATGCAGTTTTGTAGCTTTAAATGAAAAGCTAAGTATAAAGAATAACTGACAAATTTACATTTTATTAAACTTACAATTTTACTTTTTTGTTTTTTTTTAGTTGCTTTAGCTGATTCAACTCAATTTATTGCCGCTTGGTTTTTAATTTTTTCAGTCTTCAGTTTAAGGGTTGGAACTGTTCCTCAAATATTGCTACTCAGATGCTCTGTCTACACTGAAGAAGATTCACTCACCTCTGAATATTGAATGTTTGAAGTGGCTGGTCATTTGCATAATTTTCTTTCTTAATTTTTATTTAATAGTTAAACTTTTACAAATGTAGAGGCAACACTTTATTTTAAAACTGTTCAATAAAACAAACTGTCCTGATAGAGTTTATTGCAACAGCTTCCAACACATATTAAAAAAAGATTGTTTACAACAATCTAAAACCTCTGAAGCTAGTGACCAAAGGGCAAGTCGGATGAAAAACCCCCCAAAAAAGTCATTTGTTGGTCCATTTCTCGGATCTCAAAAAGACAGAGAGATGTTCTTTTTCATGTCTTCACACATGAAGACGGTGTCTGCATCAGTGTGCATGCTGATGTCCTGTCAGGAGGAGGTAGTTGTGATGGAGGGTGCGCAGCTCCGTCAGTCTGCCCAGCAGGCGGCCGAAACGCTGCGGCCCTCTGCGACCTGTTGCTCCGGTCTGGGCCCCACACACCCTGGACAGCAGGTCCAGGATCAGCTCCTGCATTTTCTCCACACCACTGACCGCCTGCAGGGACGCTCGATCTGCACAAAAAACAAAAAGAAATCATATGTTCAAAGCATCCATAACCTTTTTCACAGTTTGTCTTGTCAAACAGACAAAACTCAGGCTGTTTAGTGACAGACCAATGCAAAGTGCCTCATAACTGTGAAAAGAAAACTTTTTTTTATACAAGTTAAAACCTAAAAAATGTGGTTTCATTTACTTGACTTCATGTTGATTTATGAAGTCTGTTTATGAGAACATCTGCATTTTTGGCTGCATGAATAAGGGCAACAAAACACAAAAATACCTTGAAAACAAACAAAGACAGCAACAAAAAAAAACCCTAAAGATTTAAAAAGAAATAATCAACTAATGCTATTTTAAAAGCAACCAAGTGCCTGTCTGTTTTAAGCCTGGAAAATGTTGAGAGTTGCAGCCTGTTTGATGTGTCGGACAGTTTGCAATGTAGTTAAGAAGCTACAAATTCCCTACAAGAAGTTGTCTAATTAACAACAGAGTCTACGTTTGATACACAGCTGCTCTAGAGTTGCTATAAAACAATCTTCTATCCATTATCAGAAAATAAAAAGAAGGGAACACTAATCAGAGAAGCAGCCAAAAGGGCTACGATAACTCTGGAGGAGCTGCAGAGATCCACAGCTCAAGAGCAAGAATCTGTAGAAAACACATTAAGGCATTAAAATTTAAGAGGTTGAAACAGACTGGAAAACAACTCTAAACATGCAGCCGGAGCTGCAGGGATTTGCATAAACTAAATGAGACCATTTGTCACAATGAGAGGTCCATTCAGAGACTTTGTGTTAACCAGAACAATTGCAGGCAGAGTTTCACTAACTGGACATTTCTGACCTGAGCAGAGCAGAGCCGTGGCGGTAAGCAGAGTGTACTCAGCTTCTGTCACACGCAGCACTGCCATGCTGTGCAGGAAGTTCAGCACCGAGCCGAGGAGATCCTCGCTGCATCCTGTCCAAACAGAAAGCAGGTCCTATTATTGAACCTATCATGTCCCAGGGTGTGGAGATTAAAGAGTTTGCAATGAGCTGACCTGAGCTGACCGGCATCCTGAGGTCCAGGTTTTCCTTCGGGTCCAGGTTTCTGTGCCATCCATAAGCGGAAGCACTGAAAAGCTGCGAGACTGATCACAAGAGTTACAGTTATTCTGAATCTGTGTGTTTCATGTTTCTGAGTGCATCCTCTTCTTTTCTAGTCGTGTGTGTGAGTGCGTTTGTTTGTAATACCTTGTGGGGACGATTTTCCTGACATATACTACGTTGTGGGGACCAA
>NW_015112873.1:237039-244984 GCF_001443285.1 Poecilia latipinna | reverse complement strand
GTGCGTGCGTGCGTGCGTGTGTGGGTGTGTGCGTGTGTGTGCGTGTGTGTGTTTTTTCTCCTTACCTGGAGTGGGGCTCGCTGGGTTGTTGGAGAACTGCTGGGCAGAGAGCAGGAACATGACCTCCAGCGAAGACACAGACAGGAGGCTCATCTGGTCTGAGAAATCCAGGAGGTCAAATCCTGGGTCGGAGGTCAGAACTGGGTTTATTTTACCAGCAAGCTCACAGTTTCAAGGCCCACAAATGGCCGCACTTTGGACGCCGCTGTTGCAAGGTTTTCGTCTCTGATTATGTTACGACAATAAAACATAAATTTATTTGAAAGCCCTGTGAAGTTCTTGACCAGGGCTCCAATGAAAGTAAATAAATAGCATTTCAACATGGAGAGGATGATCTCTTCAAATAATTTATGCATGACATAATTTATTAAGAATTGGAAGAAATTCAGTATTTGTTGTAAACTAAGTGTATAATCAAAGGGAGGGACCAAAGTGAATTAAGAAAACTTTTTTTTCTCTTGCCTTTCCTGTGATTTTGACCTTACATTCATTTTTTTGTCTTATCCTTTTAACATCCTTCCCCATTATACTCCTCATATATTCTGTGCCTGTTCAATGTATGTGTATTAGTTGGTTTTATTTTAATGTTTTCAGAGTGCTGTAAAAAACAAACGGAAGAAGAAGAAGAAGTTTTGTTCACGGCAAAAACACAAAATCTTACCAAGGATTTTTGGTCTTGTCGTTTCTAATTCAAATATTTTAATTCGCTTTTAACAAGACAAAACTCACTTAGTGGTAACTTTTCAGAAAGATACAGGAGCTTGTTTTAAGTCAGTAATTGCTTAGTATTGATGGAACAAGTGCTAGATCCACTGTTTCACATTATTAATGAATTACTGACTTAACACAAGCACCAATATCTTTCTGACAAGTTATTTTTGTCTTGTTTCAAGCAAACTAAAATATTTACACTGGACATTAGACCAAAAATACTTGCAAGATTTTGTGTTTTTGCCGTGTTTTACGACATTTACTTAAATAGTTTCAAATTCAAAATGAGCTAAAATAAGTAGATACGTTGATTTATCCTATACGATGTCTCTGTCAAACTTCAAATCTTATCTTTTTTTCCTTCCCTCCTTTTTATTTGAACACTGCAGATTCATAAATTTGCGCCTCTAAACGAGTAAAAAGCCTGAGTGTCCGACTCACCCGGCACCGTTCTGGCAAACTGCAACAGTCTTTGCAGCTGTGGGGTGGGAACATCCAGCAGGCCGTCTCCTTCCAGAGCGCACTGCCACTCAAACACCTGCTGACATGACAACGGCATGATCATGCCGCCTGGCCGGGCAGACGTGACGTCTGCACATGTCCCCACCATGTAACTGCTGCTGTCCTGATCTCTGAACTGTTGATGGGCCTCCACCATCCTGTCCACAATGTGCTTCTGTTCCCGGGTCAACGTGGCCGGCTGAGTCTGCATGGGGAGGACACAAATGACAGGGTTTAGAAACCCGGGCCTGTCCCCGGCGGCACAGAGCCTGGGGACAGGCCTCAGGATATAGCCGTGGTACCTGCGCAGGTAGCCGGCAGGTGGAGCTGACTCTCCGACCGTCTGCGCTGTCCTCCTCCTCTTGACCCCTGTTTCTACCTCCTTTCCTCAGTCGCTTGGATTGGCACTGAACTTCTGTCAGAAGGCCTTGGAGGATAAACGACAACAATGTAAACACGTAGTCCAAACACGGAAATGTTTAGATCATGTTATTGTGCGCTGTAGCTGTCAAGAAAGCTATCAATGCACTGAACCTTCAGAGCCACATAAAGACGGTTACAAAGTCGGCCTTTAATCACCTGAAGAACATTTCCAGGTTTAAAGGATTAATGTCAAAGCAAGATACAGAGAAACTCATACATGTGTTTATCTATAGTTTCATTGATTACTGTAACAGAGTCTTGCCTAAAAAATTAATCAGAATGCTTCAGGGTGGTCCAGAACGCTGCTCCTCCTGTTCTGACTAAAACCAGAAAGATAGGAAGTCCTTCCACTGGCTTCCTGCAGCTCAGAGAATAGACCTTAAAATGCTATTACTGGTTTTTCAATTACTGAATGGTTAGCACCAAAATAAAGATCTGCTGCTGTTGTACCAACCTTCCAGACCTCTCAGATCTTCTGGTTCTGGTTCTGCTCTGTATCCTCAGAACCAGAACCAAACATGGAGAAGCAGCATTCAGCTTCTATGCACCACAAATCTGGAACAAACTTCCAGAAAACTGTAAAACAGCTGAAACACTGAGTGCCTTTAAATCAAGGCTAAAAATTGTCTTTCCCTTTGAACTGTCGCGTTGCTGGAATGTGATTTACAATTAAACTTGACTACAGGATCAGTATCAGTGGTTTATGTCGTCCCATCATGTTGAGCTGTTGAATTAGTTTCCTTACACTCCGCCAGCATTCCCACAGCGCGGCACTTCCTCAGCCGGCAGTCTTGGCACTTCCTCCTCATGTACATGTCCATCTCGCAGCCGCCGCCACTCTTACAGTGATACACGGCCTTTTTGGTCACACTGCGCCTGAAGAAACCTGCAGATAAAGTAAAAACCCAGACCAGCTTTAGCTTTGAAAGCACGGACAGATTTAAAGCCAGCACTCAGAGTGAGTACCTTTGCACCCTTCGCAGGTGAGAGCGTTGTAGTGGTATCCCGACGCTTTATCCCCACACACCATGCACAACTCATCCTGACCTTTGCCCTTTCCTCCCGACCCCATCCGAGACCTGCGCACGAGAGGCAGCCCTGTTGGTGCCAGCCCCTGATTCAGCCCCGAAGACAGGGGCTCCGGGCCCTGATCGCAGGGGCCCTCCAGGCTGTGAGAGCTGTACTGGTACGGAGGATGGCAGAGCTGAGAGGATGAAGCCAGAGATGAAGGCGAGAAGGTGGAAGAAGGAGGGGAGCTGTAGAAAGGGAAAGGCAGGTTGGCAGGGAAATACTGCTGTTGGCTATAAGGGAGCAGCTGGAGGTCCGGGTCCTGCAAAGGACAGCCCACAGAGTCGGCCAGGATGTCTGGAGGGAGAGAGGATGGTTAGGAAATTCTGGAGACAAGAATTTCAATTTACTCAATAGAGAAAATGATAATAATAATTTTTTAAAAACCACAGGTTTGATTAAAACATAAAGACGCTCTGATGCTCTCTCACATCACAGTTCATAAAGAAAAGCAAGATATTTAATCACAATAAGAGTGTAACCAGTTATCAAGGTGTTGGATCCCAAAAAATGTGTTTAACATGTCAGAGTCCGGCTACAGGAGCTATTAGTAAGAACAAGTAAATAACTACATAAATTAAATATTTGACAAAATCACATGTAAAAAAATAATTACTACACGGCAGTGAAGAAAACACAACATCAAAAATATACAAAACAGAAAAAACATAACAATTACAACTAAAAACACAAAAGAAGAAAAAAAATGGCATTGGTGTTTTTGCTTAGAAATGATTTGTTAATCAAACTATGTATGCATTAATATGGGATTAGAAATGAACACATTGAATACATGCAGAAATAGGCTTAAATGTGTCATTAACTTGATGTTGGAAAATGAGATTAAAGGGGCAGTGTTATGTGTTTTCTAGGCACATACTGTCGTTTTTATAGCACAGTCAAGTAACTGTGTCATAAAAATGCTGCTTACATCAAATATGACTTAAAAGAAATTTGACTTTGTAATAGAACACCTTAAAATTTGGCTTCTGTCTCTTTTAAAAAAAAAACAACCTCCTACTCTTTCTGAAACTCCACCTTCAGGAAGTCATCACAACATGGCTCTTCTATTAACCCTTTAGCAAAGTTTTTACCAGCGCTGCACTGAGAAGTATCTGGTATAATTAGATCAGTTGATGTGCAGATCCACTCTCGGTGTCTGCTAATTTCTGCTGGCTAGTCTGGAGGAGCTGAATGGGGGAGTCGTGGGAGAGGCTGCTCTTTGAGGTGGAAGCTCAGAGGAGGAGCTTCATCCTCTAAGGCGGGGCTTGGTCCACCCAGCCGCTTCTCACAGCTGAATGGTTGCCGTGGAGATTAAAGGATTTCTCAAACATGCGTGAAAGAATCAAAACAACACTCCAGGAGTGTTTTCGATGAGGTAATACCGTTATAACAGAATAGCGTTGATTTCAGATAATTCTGTCTTCATGCTTCCTGTGTCCTACAGTGACATCATCTAAACTCTCCAGAGGGGTGAACAGCATAACAATCGAGTGAACCAGATGCCACAAGCATGACCGAAATCGGACTGAACGTTTCAAGATGACACGGGTCGAAAGCCAAGAACGTCATAGCGCTGCGGCTCTACGCGACCCCGAGTGACTTCACCGTATTGATCGCTCTAGTGGGACTCAATAAAAAGCCCAGAGTGAGACCTCGTGAACTCGTTCAGACTGCCTAAACAGGATGCAGCTGAGATCTCTGCGTGCCAATGTAGGATTGTTCAGGGGCTTCGAGATGTTCTCTGATGAGAGAACATGTGGGGCCACTGGCAGCGCATGAAAGTACATCTGGACAAATGAGGTCGCTGTGGGAGCAGTTAGTCGTTACACGCTGATTAAACAGAGAGCCCACCCAGCGGCCTCACTGTCAGGAGGCTCTGCTGATGATGGAGACACAGACGTAAACAAGCGACAGGATCCATGAGACGATCGGAGGCTATTTAAGCTGCCAGAATGTGCAGAAATGTGTCAGGTGTAACAAGTAGGACAGCCTGTGATAGCCTGGTTGCTTTTCTAATATGAACATTAAATATTTACTGAAAGAAGTCTTGTGTAGACTTCTTTACAAGATTGTAAAAGAAGTCTACGCAAGCAGAAAGGCCCACAAAGAACACAGTTACTTTCTGAATAACGTTTTAGGACAGATTAGTGTAAAACTAAATTGTTTTACTAAGTTTGCCTTTAAAGGCTAAGCTAACTATGGTTTAGCTTTTCAGCAACAGGAACAGCAGACCAGCTAAGTCATGTTTTGGCATCATTCTCATCATTCCACCATATCAGAGGGTGTTTGAGGAAAATGTGTGACCATCTTAAAAACAAAAATACAGCTGAAGCAGTAATTTATTTATAGACCCTTCCAAGATGCCAGCTTTAGTTACATAAATGTTTAAGTTTTCTTTAGCTTTCAAGTTAGTTAGTTAGTTAGAATAATTTGCTCCCAAATTAATCTTGAAATCTCTGTTGATGTGTTGGACCTTCTGTGTTGTGCTTTGTTGTGACGATGGGGTTAATTTGACTGAACAATTAGCTTAGCTTAGCTTAGTTTAAAAGGAATGCCAGGGCAAGTATTTATTATCCTACCATTAAAAACTGAAACATGTTGAATATTAAACTATTCCATACGACAGCGTGTTAGGACCATCGTAGATGGGAAAAAAAGGAGGAGTAAAAAACAACAACCCTTTTACGCTTCATACTTAAAGGCTCTGAATTGTTTGATTTGATCAGATGCGATTGAGCTTTTGACAACAAACACACCAGTTTAGTGTGAAACAGAGACTTTCTTCCTTCCTAATTAAAAGCACTGAGATCAACAGCTGGAGTTTTCTAAACGGTTCATTTAGAGATGATGCTGCTTCAATAAAAGACTTTCTTTAGGCATCTTTACCAGGGGTGTGTATAAATGCAGCCAAATCATAGACAGTGTTAACGTCTATGAGCCGTTAATACTGATTTATTTGACATATTGAAATGTTAATGCTTCAAATACCCATCTTTGCAAATGTCTGCTGTGTCTCAGATTTAAGAGACCGGCCAGATCAGCCCTCCTTCACCCTCGTTATGCTCTGTCATTATTATCCTCTCCTTCCCTTTGCGTCCAGATGTTTCCTGTCTTCATCAGACGATGCTGGCGGCGGGTTGGGGGCGAGGAGGAGGTGCGGGGGGTCCTTGCTTGCTCGGTGTGACAGAGGCTGTGCTTCGTACTGTTTGTAAACCATCTGAGCGCTGTCTAAACACTCCTCAGCCTCCCCTTCCATCCCACGCACGCAGGGGAGCTAAACAACCCCCCACGGCTCACCCCGCTCCAGCTCTTAATGACACTCATCAGTATTAATAGATCCCATGATGCAGTCCGGCTGAACCACCTCAACGCTGCTCTTTTTTTTTCATTGTCTCATGTCTCTGGGTTCTCGAAGGCGATAATAAAAGCTCAGCTCTCATTCGTCAGCTGTCACAGAGAGAGGACAGGAGGTTGTGTTGCATAAAGCAGGCAGTCACTCGTGGTTTGTTCTGAAATAATACATTACTGACCCTTCCTGTTGAACTTTGACATTTTGGTAAGGCCTATTTATAAGCTTATGTTAAAGCTGGAGCTTACTTTGAAGAAATGTGGCACTATGGAACAGAACAAGGCATGCCAATTGAGCCCCCCCATGTAATTTTCTATGCTAAAGATTACTTACTTAGAAACTAGTGTTAGAATCTATTATATCTAACAATGTATAGATTTTGCCATCAGATGGCGCTCAGCAAGTCCGCCATTGCTGAGAAAACAATGGCGGATATTAGGAGCAGTTTCTGTTCACAGTTGATACGAAATATACTACACCAGAAGTGAACAGGTGTTCTGCCGGCACATCATTTTCTGCTGTGCAACAGAGACAGTATTACACAAAATCTACTTTTCTGAGCTTTACATCTCGCCATACTGTTATTCCCTCATCAAAAACTAAATTGAGTGTCGCTTTGATTCTTTCATGCATGTTTGAGAAATCCTTATAATCTCACATGGCAACCATCCAGCTGTGCAAAACATCTGGGTGGACCTAGCCTTAGAGGGGTGGGTCCTCATCTGAGCTGCAGCTTCCAGGCTTCCAGGCTTCCAGGCTTCCAGGCTTCCAGGCTTCCAGGCTTCCAGGCTTCGGCCTCACAGAGCAGCGCTCCTCAGCGACTCCTCCGCTCACCTCCTCAAGACCAGCCAGCAGCAATTAGCGAACACCAGGAGGAACTGAGCTTCTGCTGAGCTCATTATAGGACTTCTCAGTGCAACACCAATAAAACATTGTTAAAGGGTTAATAGAGGAGGGTTTATTGTGATGTGACTTCCTGATGGTGGCGTTTCAGAAAGTGATGAGTCTCTAAAGAACAGAGACCCAGTTTTAAGCCATCAAATTTCTTCTAAGTCATATTTGATATATAGCAACTGAAGGTAACGTAGTTAATTGATTGTGCTACAAAAGGCCACCCTATTCCTGGAAAATACATAATAATGTCCTTTTCCAGTGTTCAGCCTCACTTCTGATAAGACTTTATAACTTGATTTTAGGTCAAGTTGTGTCTTCACAAAGGTTGGCCCATCAACTCTGTTAGGTGGTTTAAGATGTTAAAATGTCATTGAAAGTCATTGAGATATTAATGCTGCTACACTCTACTTCATTTCAGTTCATCAATATATGTTATTTTAAAAATCACTCATTTTCAAAAGTCAGCAAAAGAAATTCTGTATTCAGTAAAGCAAAATTTTGTCAACATGTTTCTTCACTGTAAAACTTTTGAAGGTGGTTTAACTTGAAAATAAAAGTCGACCTGCTGCCTTGAAAATGTAATTTAAGTCAAGAAAAAAAATTTATTGGTAATTCAGAAATTAAAATTCATGAATTTAACAACAAGAGACAAGCTGTATAAACATTGTTTTTTTAAGTCCATTAATCTTGAAATGTGAGTTTTAACTTAATGCTGCGATTAAATTTATTTCATTAAAAAAACTGCCCTCCCCTAGTTAAAGAGCCCACATTTCTCTATTACTTTTACTTACAACATCAAGTTAAAATAATTACTTATTTTACTTTAAACTATTGGTTTCATATTGTTTTATCATTTATTGAGCATATTCTGTTTCCTATCAGGAACAGACTTCATGGTTGACTGAATATAATAATAAATCTAAATGATCTTTAATG
>NW_015112873.1:230449-232945 GCF_001443285.1 Poecilia latipinna | reverse complement strand
AGCATCAGCTCTTCTCTTTGAGTCATTTGGTAAACTAGTTCACATTTCTTCTACTCAGACAGTAAATGTGCTTTCAGGAACTGTGTGTTTGAACTTTTGATCACATTTCTGCAACAAGGTATGATGAAGTAGTGTAAGAGTTGGCCAACAATTTTACCAAGAATATTTTCTTTCAGTTCTAGTCCAAACAATTTCTTTACACTTAAAATAATAGCAATGTCAACAAAGTGTTTTACAACTTGGGATAGCTGATTAACGACACAAAAGCTCAAATAATAAACCAGCTCAAACCAGACCCACAAAATAGAGGTGCTATGGACCTGAAGAAGGACCAAAAATGAGGAGAGAGGGAAGAAGTTCAAACCGTCTCTTCCACTGATCGTAATGGGCAAAGATCGGCAGACAAGCCGGATTCTCTGGACCTTCTGGAAATTACTGTGCAAACAATTCTTCAACAATTAAAGAACATTATGGACAACCATGAGCATCCTCCTTATCAGGCTGTTATAAAACAACAGAGTGTCTTCAGTCAGAGGCTTCTGCAGAGCTGCAGAAGCACAGATTGCTGCAGGAGAGCATCCCTGTGAACAGCCATGAGCATCTACAACACATTTTTAACGAAACGTGAGTTACAATATTTAATTCCCCTTTTTGGATAATAAAGTACTTTTTAAATTAATTTAATTATATAGGTAAATTAAAACCAAACAAACGTGGTAAGATGATTTCAAGACAATAAAGTCATGAAGCAACAACTTAAGTTGCAGTTTTAGGAAACAACAATACGTAAAAAAAACAAAACAAAAAAAAAACATGGTGATTTAACCAGGTACAAGTTTTTTTTTTTGTTTGTTTGTTTGTTTGTTCTTGTGAGAGTTTCTTCAGCCAAAATTTAATTAGAGTGATAAAAAGAAATACTAGCAGGGATAGCCGTGCTCTGCGGACCGTGGAGAAGATGGAGGTGGACTGTAGCACTGATCCACAGCTCAGACGGAAACTTTAGACTAGCGGTTCTCAACGTGGGCGGTACCGCCCCCTAGGGGGCGTTCAGAGGACGGCAGGGGGCGCTGGCGGACATTTTTACAANGTTTTTTTAAGTCCATTAATCTTGAAATGTGAGTTTTAACTTAATGCTGCGATTAAATTTATTTCATTAAAAAAACTGCCCTCACCTAGTTAAAGAGCCCACATTTCTCTATTACTTTTACTTACAACATCAAGTTAAAATAATTACTTATTTTACTTTAAACTATTGGTTTCATATTGTTTTATCATTTATTGAGCATATTCTGTTTCCTATCAGGAACAGACTTCATGGTTGACTGAATATAATAATAAATCTAAATGATCTTTAATGCTTAAAAATGAAAACCACAACCAGAAATATATGATGGATAACAGAAAACGACTTTCTATGCACCACAAATCTGGAACAAATCTCCAGAAAATGGCAAAGGAAACAAGGAAACAAGAAAGAAAGAAAGAAAGAAAGAAAGAAAGAAAGAAAGAAAGAAAGAAAGAAAGAAAGAAAGAAGGAAAGGTGGAAGCAGAGGATAAAGCAGGCAGGTGTTCCTGTTAGCCCTCCTCTGCGCCCCAGTTGAACAGTTTATTTGCTCGAGGGTCAAAGGAGGTCATCAGTCTGTTAGGCCTGCAGTTTAGTGTCGCCTTTGATTAATAACAACTGGAACTTTGCTCACATATTTGCTGTATATTTGCTTTATGATTTTGATGATGACATTTGGCAAAATACGATGTTTATTACTTATTTGATTAGTGACTATATGACAGTTTTATGATGTAAAACACTTTGATCTGCCTTGTTGCTGAAATGTGCAAAGATACAAATAAACTTGACTCATTCAAATGGATTAAAAGTTAACTAAAATGCCTCAGACAGTGAATAGCCTTAGTAAAATCAAAACAGGTGTGATTACTGTAACGATTCTTTAGCCTAATAGAACAATTACCTTAGTCAAACTGAGATGTCTGCCTAACTTTCCTCTCCTACCGCTGCTGCATCATCCTGTCTCATCACCAATGTCCTCAGCCAATCAGAACTCTTGTTAGCGACCAAAATCACTGTCTGCCTGAGTCATCTTTTTGACTTATGCAGACAAAGATACATGTAGTGCCAGCAGAGCCCTGTGTGAGAAACTGAGCTCTGCTGACCACAAATGAAGCATCAGCTCTTCTCTTTGAGTCATTTGGTAAACTAGTTCACATTTCTTCTACTCAGACAGTAAATGTGCTTTCAGGAACTGTGTGTTTGAACTTTTGATCACATTTCTGCAACAAAGTATGATGAAGTAGTGTAAGAGTTGGCCAACGATAACAAAATTTTACCAAGAATATTTGATCTCATTTCTAGTCCAAACAATTTCTTTACACTTAAAATAATAGCAATGTCAACAAAGTGTTTTAAAACTTGGTGTAGCTGATTAACGTCACAAAAGCTCAAATAATAAACCAGCTCAAACCAGACCCACAAAATAGAGG
>NW_015112873.1:205774-224747 GCF_001443285.1 Poecilia latipinna | reverse complement strand
GGCGCTGGCCCAAAAAAGGTTGAGAAACACTGGTCTATAGTAAAATAATGTAACATTTATTTTGCGTGTAATCTAGAGGTGCAAATACTGAAAAAATACCTAAATTGTGCTTTTTAAAGTTAAGTCTTTGATCCTATAAGATTCTTTGATAGACCTTCCATAGATGCACCTAAAAATATAAAAGATGGAAAAGCCAAAACTCCGTGTTCATGCTGTTAAGAATGAGCGTGGAGTGTATTGGAGACTCACCGTAGTACTGGAGCGGCTCAGCGGAGCAGTAACTCTCCGAGGTGGAGAGATACCCCCCTGCTGAAAAGCTCATCTCAGACTCCGTCCACTCTCTCATCTGGACCCAGAAATCCTCTCTCCAGTCTGTGACCTTTAAGTCTATTTTCTCGCTCCAAGAAAACACAAAAGCAGTCTGAGAATTCACACAGAACGTGACGGATCTGGATGGTGAGGAGACATTCCTTAATCCCCACGATGTGTTCAGGTCTCTACGACTGATATATACTTAAAAAAAACCACACACACACACACAGAGAGAGAGGAAGAGTGCAGCTGAGGCTCTTCGTCAGTGGTGATGAAGTGCTGGAGGAGGGCCTGAGCGTCCCTCAGGGGTAGACAAAAGGGAAAGTGGGGACACCCAGGAAGGACGGGGCTGGAACCGCTGTCCAAACAGCTGGACCTGACTGCGACTTGATAAATCATGAGACCTCCGAGATATTCAACACTCACTGCACGTCAGAATGTATGAATGCGAAGTTGTTTGTTTCCCAGAGCAGAAGAAAGTAAATATATCACTTTTTTTTTACGAGCCTAAATGTTGTTTTTTTAGTGTTGTACAAACCATATGAACAGAATCGTTAAAAGTTTGTCCATCCCCATCCCAGGCCCTGGGAGTTTGTTTACTCTTTCCTTTTGTTTACTGCTGATTTGTTTGCACTGCAGTTAATATTAGACAGCAGTTAATACTGAAGGGTCTCCGGGACCTCCGACTTCCCGAGCAAGACGGTTCAGCCAAAGCACCAGGGTGTCTAGGCCTGTCCTGCCGGAGGAAGACAGAGGAGCGACCCCGACCCGGGGCATGTAGGCCCTTGAGCGCGGGGCCGCTAAGACGTGCAGCGTGTTTACGGTGGATTGATGGTGTCCTCCCAGCCCGCTGTCATCCCCTCTCACTGACTCGATGTGGGAGCCGGCAGGAGGTGAGAGGGGGAGACAATCATTCTTTCTGAAGCTGAAAGCTTTTCTCAGTGAGAAGGAAAGCAGGAATGTTTCTGTATGGTACACGCCGTCTTTAAGGGATTTCTCTTGTAATCCTAAGCGAATTACTCATGATTAGTCTGACTTAAAGTATGCTCAAGTATGCTAAAATTTAACATACTTAATATGTTTGTTTTTCACCAGGGTAACTTTAATCCTATTCCTGGATTTGAAGTATCGCTTGAGATTACTCGTTACTGGAAAGAAAGTGGTACGATTACTGATACGGAAACTCGGGGTTAGTCAGGGACCTTCAACTTTCACTTTTCGGAATCGTGACTTCAGGATCAATCTTGATGATGCCAAGACTTCTGAGCTGAGGTTTGACAGAGGCCAAAGCACCAAGAAATAGTTTGATTTCTGTTGATTGGTTCACAGGGGAGATGAGGAGTGGAGGAGTGTTTCTGTCTTAGAAAAAAAGGGTGATTGAACGCACAATGTGACTGGCAGGGGTAATTTTAGATAAAAGAACAATAGATCTGAATGTTATCAGCATAGAAATGATCAACTGTGTTGGAGCCAAACTCGAGGTTGGGGAGTTCAGAGGAACTTCATGGGCAAATCTGTTCCATTTTTCTGACATGGAAATGGAGAATTCCTACTTCCCATTACAAACACAATGAACCAAGTGTCCTTTTGGTAACACGGTACTGAATTAACAACTGAAGTTAAAAACGACTCTGTATGGTTTCACCAAATGTAAAATTTGGTGCAGAAATGTCCAGCATTGAGCTGCAGACCAGTCATAAAAACAGAAAATCTGTCAAAATGACATGTGTTTAGTAGGACTCAGTTGATCTGCAAACTCTTTATCACCTTAGAGTGGAGTGTAGCATGAAAACCGAATCTGGCATAAATACAAAGTAGAGGGGGGGTTATTGTTGAACCATATTTCATTCCACGAATCTGACAAGTCCAGCAGTAATGAAGCATCCGCCTAATAGTCTCCGACCTCTGACAGATATACGGAGGACAGAGAGCAGACAAGTGGGGCCGAGAGAGGCTCTAAATGATGGAGACGACATCTGACAGTGCAGATGTCACCGTGGATCTTCTGGAGGTGTCAGGCTGTTGGACACATTGTTGATTGCAGGCCTAAGTACGAGGACTTGTCCCAAGGGAGAGGAGTGTCATAGAGAGAAGAAGAAGAGGAGGAAGAGGAAGGACAATTGGGACATTAGGAACATCACATCAAGACTTCTAAAAAATGTGCTCCGAAAAACAGAGGATGTGAAAAGATAAGACGAACCCCTCAGAATTTCTAAACAAACCGATTGGAGTGTTCAGACCTTCAAACTCATTAGTCCCTCATAACTCAAGCTGTGAGAGATAAATCCAGCACTTCATAAATCCCGCCCTGGACACAGTATCTGTCTGTCTGTCTTTATCGGTGTGCTGGGCGGTAGCTGTGGCTCGATAATGACCTGTTTTGTTTACTGACGCACTCAAAGGAGCCGGCTCTCACTTTAAAGTGGCCCCTGGATTTAGAGAGCAAAGTCCACGGCCCACATCTGAACCAGGACAGGAGAGGGAGGGCTTCGGGACGTCACGGGGAAGAATGTCCACATCTTTTGTGTTCAGATATTTTCCTCCATTCCACAAATCTGTGACAAGTCCAATGATGGACATAAGAGTACCAGATACAAATACTCTTTATATATAAAGAGCAGCAGTAAAATATGCCACAACGTTCCCTAGCTTTTGACCAGTGCCGGTCCTAAGGGATAGGCAATCTAAACGGCTGATTAGCAACCCCAAGTCATCAGAGGACTCCTGTAAATGCCTGGATTTTAACTTTTGCACCCAATTCCTGTTTATAAAAAACACTGAAGTTGATGTTTGTGCTTCTCACACCACCCTGGGGAAAGAACCATTTAAACGGACCATTAAAACCCTTGCAGCGTTCCCAATGATGTGGGTTGTGTAAACTTCTGATAGACACTGTATTAGCAAACTAAACTGGCAGAGGCAAAAAAAAAAAGATTAAACTAAGAGAGTTTCTACTGTTTTTTAAATGTTCATTAATATCTGGTATTATTTTGTCTCACTGTTGCCTTTCACCAACAACACCATCCACTGAATCCTAAAGTCATTCTGTTTGCTGCTTTTAGGGTTTTTCTCCGATGAGCAGTTTGTGTTTCAGCATCTTTTCGTCTTGCCCAGCCTTCACCTATTTTGGGGGGCGTTGGCATGTTGACAGCACTGAGATTTTTCTCACCTCAGCTCATTTAGTGTAAACCAACATTTTCCAATGAGACGTACATATCACTTAGACATACAGTAGAAAAGCAAACAGTCTTTTGTGCAACAGGGGAAATGTGATAAACAAATCTGGTATTGTAAATAACAGAATAAAGAGTTTGAAGTTGTGCCGTATGGGACCTATTTGGTTGAACTTACTGGCAGGAAGAGTGAAAAAAGTTCTTGCAGGAACTGGAAGCGTCTCATTAAGACATTCCCAGCATATACTGTTTATAAACAGGCTCTTGTTCATCGCTGGTGATGGATGGACGTGTCCTGCTGCTGACTCTTCCTGCAAACCTCCCCGACTCCCCTTCTAACAAGCTTTCTGCCACTGTTTCACCACAAACACACACATCGCTATGGACCTGATATTTTATGTTTCAGTATCACCTCCTCGCTGGGTGGGCCGCTTTCAGGGTGTGTGATTTCACGGAGGAGGGAACGTGCGTTAGGAGGGAGAACGATGCAGCAGAAGGGTCAGCGTGACTCCGCTAATGAAGAAAAACTGCTTGGCTGTCGGGAGCAGGTCAAGGTCACGCAGAGGAGCTGGACACAGATCCATGCCACAGTTTTCAGATTCTTATTTGAGATATTCTGAAAATCATTTCCTTTTCACTTCACGGATATGTCCTGCATTGTGTCGCTGTCTAATGAAATCCAAATGAAGTTGCATTAAAATGTGCGATTGTGACAAAATGTGAAACTTTTACAAGTTACTGGTTAATAAAAGTATCTGAGGAGGGAAAAACCCTCAAGTTACGAGTCAGACGCAATATCACGACATCGTCTTTGTTTTGTTTATTTCTTTACAGTACACGGACCGACTAGCTATGTTTATCACTTCCAATATAAAACCAACGTTCGCTTCAAAATGTGCAAAACCACACAATAAAATGTGCAAATTAAAAAGGCAAAAAAAAAAAAAAAAAAAAAAATTTTTTTAAGACAGTTTTAAAACTCAGCTGGTCATGCATCTTCACAAAAACATCGAGTAAAAACCTGAAACTACAAGGAAAATATGAACAGTCTGCATAAAAGATCTGTCAACACTTCTGACATGTTTTTTGCTGCAGGTTAAGGGGAGAGCAGATGTAGATACAAGGTTTATATGTCTTAAAATCTTAAAAGGACAATACCAGACAGTGGAGTTATTCTGGCACATTTCACCACCACAGACAGGGTTGGATGTGGAGGTTCAGAAACTTTACAGCACCGTAGTTGTTTCAGAGGAAACCTCTGTGGAATGGTCTAGTCTGAATGCTTGACGTTACGACTCAGAGCTCCATGTCCGACGTCTGAAACCCAGACACTAAAAAGCAGATAAAATAAGAAGTTTTATCTGTACTTCCATTGCGGCAATAAAAAACAAAACCATCTGTAAACATTAATCAGGACGAACATATAATAAATAAAAACTAAAACTGATTAAAACTGAGTTCGATTGGAGTTGAGCTTCTCTCCAGGATCTCCTCCGTCTGTCGGTTCAGCTCGGGATCAGAGGCGCCGTCTCATCAGTTCCCAGGCTGCCGTTCACGTTCTGAACCGGAGCCTTGCGGTAGATCAAGAACTGCACTGAGATCTGAGCGGCAAGGTTAAGGAAATAAAAGAACGAGATCATTTAGTCTGGAAATTGAGATATTTTCCAATAACCCATTTGTTTTCCCCATACATATCCAGATGCAGAAATGACTTAAATTTCATACTTTTCTAGGCGAGGTCATGGACCCCGTGTATTGGGTTTATACATTGAAATCAGGCATGTGGACAGAGTGCAGTCCAACACAGCGGGCGGTTGTAAATGAAGGTGGTCTAAAAAGTACAAAAAGCAAAGTGAGTTAATGTCAGTCACATCACTGACTCTTACCAACCAGGCAGCTGCAGCTGATCCAGAACCCTGCTGCTCGAGTTCTGACTAAAACCAGGAAGATAGAGCACTAACACCAGTTTTAAAGTCCTTCCACCGGCTCCCTGTCGCTCAGAGAATAGACTCTAAAATACTGTAGTTAGTTTATAAATCACTTAACGGCTTAGAACCACAACACATTAAAGATCAACTTACCAGACCACTAAAGTCTTCTGGTTCTGGTTCTGCTCTCCAGAGCCAAACACAGAGAAGCAGCATTCAGCTTCTATGCATGATGCTGAAAAATATTTTTCCACTCATTAAAACGTTGGTTATTTTGGGCAAAGACTGCAGCTGCAGCTTCATCTGATAAAACACTAGCATTGGAGTTTTGCGACAAAGCAGCCAACAGGGGGCGCCGAGGTAAGCTTTTTTTTTTACTCCCGTTTCCCATAGATTGGGGATCCGGTGCATTCACTGCTGAATACTTTGTTTCAAACACAACCAGAGGATGTAGAACAGAACCTGACAGCCATCGTCTCTACTTGGCGCATTGTGCAGCAGCATCTCTCTGTGGAAGGATACGATGAGGTCCAGGGTGAGCGTTCCGAGGCTGCCGATGAGCCAGGGCAGGTGATGGACCAGGTAGCTTCTCTCGCCGTGGCCCCGCTCAGGGTTCTTCAATAAGACACTCAGGCCGTAGGTAGTGTTCCCCAAGATGACGAGAGCAAACAAGAAGTAAGACACTCCCTCCGTCGACTTCCTCTTAAACTGCGACGAGAAACGAGACGACCGCAAGGGAAGTGAATCGTCTGAATGAGGGATGTGGAACGTTTTCATTTTCTACCTACTCATGTTCATGTACACACTGTTCCCACACAGGGAACAGCAGGTTTTTGTTTTTACACTGGATTATATTCACTTAAATTTTTGCAGTTAACAAGAACATTGAATCTGTCATTTCTCACTTGGATGAGTTGTTTTTCTCCTTTAGTCTCTTGGATACTAACAGAACTCTTCAGTAATGTCTTGTAACACAGAAGATGCACCCTGTTCTCTAGAAAACATGCTCATCAGTACTTCAATGTAATGAAAACTTTGACCAGTTTAGACCCCAAATTGGTCTCTATGCATTCCCACTTTGATCCTTCTAATTTACCAACAAAATTAAAAAAAATTTTAAAAAAGCTTTACCAAGTAAATGTACTTGAACTGCAAGCTGCTCTTTTGACCTTCCACAATGGTTCTTAACAGCATCGACTAAAAATGATAAAGAACAACTTAAGTTTTAAAAATAGATATAATAATAAATGCAGGTTTTAGCCATTTCCCAGTTTTTTCCCCATAGAATAATTACATTTAATTTCCACAGTA
The DNA here is from genome assembly GCF_001443285.1 of Poecilia latipinna. Lineage (NCBI taxonomy): Eukaryota > Metazoa > Chordata > Actinopteri > Cyprinodontiformes > Poeciliidae > Poecilia > Poecilia latipinna. Next base: position 218,023 of record NW_015112873.1, on the reverse strand, counting down.
GAATGGCACAAACATCATCTGTCATTTTTATTTACATCTATGTTTCTCGTTCTGAGGCTGGAAACTATGTGCAAACATCAACATCACATATTACGTTTCTGAACACGTTTTATGTTTTTCTTCGTACTAAAATCTAAAAACAGGGATAAAAAAAGTTACTATTTTAAAACAACAGGTTTCCTGCAGGAGGTAACAAAAATTTTAGGACGTCTTTACATCAAAAGATCAGGTAATATTTGTGGCTCTAAAACCATTTAAATAGCTCAGAGATCATTAAAATTATGGAAAAAATGGCACCTAACTGGTGACTGAGCACCATAGTTTTTTGATATTGCTACATGTGCATAAACAGACAGACATTTCACTTAATAAATTATACAAAAAAAAGTTAGTTCCACTAAAGCTAGCCCAAGTTCTTGCATCCCTTGGCTTTTGTCCTATGAATTTATTGTTTTTATTGTAGTTTGAGATTTTCAGGAGCTACAGAGACAAACCATCATAAAAAAATAAAATGCTGAACTCTAATTTAATTTAATTGAAAGTCAAATCGGACACGACACGGCCAAAACTGCTAAGGCATGAAACGGCATCAACATTCCTTGAACATTTTTGCAAACCTGCTTGTCATACTCACATTTGTGTGCATTTGTGGCAGCCTAGAGCAGAGGTAGAGGACGGATGACACCGACCCAATGGAGAAACCAATAATCTCTCTAGGGGTAAAAGGCTGGGGTAAAGAGGGGTAGATTTAACGTTACCAATAACCAAAAAACAGCCAGACATAACTAGTTAACTTCATTCAGATAAGTAGATCATAACAGGTCTGACCTGAATAGAGCTAGTGTCAGTGGTTGAGAGCAAAGAGCGGCTCCTGAACCCAGAGAAGATCATTTCAGGTTCGGGGTCGACCCCAGGGAGGTGGGCCAGACCAGCAGTCAGGCCCAGAACGCAAGAAATGCCCACGACGTTCAAAACTGTTCTCCCTGGTGAAGATGTGAAAGCAGAGGTCGACATCAGCACAGAAAACTGAAGCAGGTACAAAAAACATGATGTTAGAGTAACGTTGACTCACTGTTTATCAGTCAGAAACGTATAAAGCTTGCTTTTAGCACATAACTATTTCAAATTTAGTTATTATAGCCGTCTCTCCAAAATGTCTTACTGGGACGATATCAATATCCAATATTAATATTGCTAAAGTTTATTTTGCATTTCCATGGAAATAAATATTAGCTCCTAACATTGGCCCAGTTTTATTCATCAGACCGTTATCAATATGCTGATAAATGACTGCTACTGGCCAACACCAATGTTAGAGCCAATATGTTGCTAATCATTATTGCACATAAACAGTATATTTAGTATATTTTATGTGTGGATTTTGAGGTCCGGTTTTGTGAGGAGCCTCAGGGTTTACATGTCTCCTACTTTGTTGTTACTGCAAACTTTGGTGTTAAATACAATCCAAATGAGCTGGATAATATTTAAGAATATTCAGTAAGATAAAAACAAAACTTTAATTAACAAAAGTGAAAATACTCACTGTGAACCATTCTGTGTCTCATTTTGTAGTATGTGTACATGGCAAGCATCAGCAGGTCGGCCAAGACATAATAAATCGCTGTGTAGGTCTATATGACAGGGACAAACAGATACACACGTCTCAGGTGGACAAAAAACTGTTTCCTATGAGTTCACATGCTTCAAACTGACTAAAATAATTAATTGATACAAGAATATTCCATAACAATGTGCTTTCATTAATAAGAATGCATTACATGGTCATTTATTAGCATTCTGGTATAGTTGTTTTTTATTGTCTTAAAGGCAAAAACCATAAAACATTTCTTTAAAATCATGAATATTGAACATTTGACAAACTTGAAAAAAGATATTTAAGTCGTTTCTGTAAAAAAAGAAAAAAAAAAATCACCTGAAGTGGAAGCTGGTCAGCCAGAAAGGAGCCAATCAGATTGCAGGAATCGCCTCCCAACCACAGCAGCAGAAACCAGACTGATAGGGCACTGTCCATATTCCCCTTTTTACAGGAACTGTAGTACTGACTGTAACCAGACAGAGAGCAGAGTTAACTTTACATGACAGTTAAACAAAACTACAAAACTGACTAAAAGAACAAACCCTTACGGAAGAGAGGACACCATGAAACAGACGATGGACAGGAGACCCAGGCAGACGCTGGCCATGTCCCTCGCATCCTGGGCGCATTCCCCCAGGCCTTCCCAAACCCACTGGGAGCCATTCGGACACAACGAGCTGAAGTTTCCTGAATCTGTCCATCCGGGCGAGCTCAGGGTGAAGACGTTGCCTTTCCACATAGTCTGCTGGTCAAGAGACACGTCTGTCAGTGAATACTAGAAGTTTCAAATTCACCAACTAAATAAGCAGAGAGAGGAAATGGGCCAAATCTTAGTTCTGATGGGTGAGTCGCAGATCAAATAAGGAAAAAACTTTGACTTTTCCAGCCCTCTTTATTCATGACATACTTATAAAACAACAACAATAATAATAATAATAATAATAATAATAATAATAATACAATCACCTTTAGCAGGCTATTCATGCTTAAACACTACTCAAAATATACTTCTGCAAAAAAGAGAGGAACAACATTGCTCCACCATGACGAAAAAGACTCATAGCCTTTTTTGTCTTGAACGCTGCATAGACATGGTGTCAGCAGGTGTGGCACAACCAGTTATTAGTTTTAGATGGTAATTACTTTTTCACATAAGCAGGACTGATTCTGATTGCTGTTTATGCAATTAATAAAGGACATGTTAACTTCAAAACTGCATTTTGTATTAAAATTAGTTTCATGACCTAAAATGAATCTGTCCATCCAGACAGACAAAAGAGAAACCCATAATGAATATGCAAAGGTCGAACTATTTTTACTGCATGGTTTGAGGCATAATTTGTAATATTCATGTAATTTCTTCATTTTAGGTTGAATTCAAAGCTACTGTCCCTATCAAAGAACATAAAGTGCATGTTTTCTTTGTTATGTATTAAAGTGCTTTAAAAAAAAGAAGAAAAATCAGAAAGGCAAGAGATAAAAAGCAAAACAAAACAAACAAAAAAACAGGAATTTGAATGGGCCAGAAAAGGTTTGCTTCCTTGTTGCATTTCTGTCAATGTTGTAAATTAAGTCTTCATAAAAAACGTTTTCTAAACAGATATTCAAGTAAAATACAGAAATAAACCACCAGACCTCAATGTGTCGCAACAATATAAGCAAGACCGACACTGTCCTTTAAAGGAGAGGAAGTAAACAAATTGTTTGTGTCGGCCATATGGCTCAAATGTCGAGCTCTGACAAAACAAACACATGAGCAACAAACTAATATCAAATAAAAAACATTGAACTCAGATGTTCAGGTAATGCATTTGACGAGGAAAATGGTTACCAGTAAAGGTCACAAATCTATAGAGATCAATATCAAAACAATAAACACACTCTCTACTAGCTATTGCAGAGATTAGCAACAAAAGCTACCTACACTGCCTCCCATAGATGACCGTTTTGGTTCAACTTTAAGCCAACAATGTGAACATGAATAATATTTGATGTTTGCCTTGCCTGTGTAGCCGCTGACACGCCTGTGGATTCGTTTCTACGCACAAAAACGTCGATCCCGAAGTTGGGAACATACCATTGAAGAACACAGTAAATACCAGCGACTGTATTGTCTTCCCAACCGCGCGCTGATTGGTTGATTTTATAAAAACGCATCCGCAAACGTAGTCATGCGCATGCGTGACTAAATATGGCAGGCCATTTTAACATAAATTCGGGTTTGTCTGACTATCCGTAATTACGTTCCAGATATCTAAAAATGCATTTTGACTAGACAAAACTACACGTTGACTATCCGGAATTGTAATTTGAGATATCTGCATTTACATTCTGACTTGTAAGAATAATAATTCAAGACATCTCAAATGACGTCACTGGAACACAATTTAAGATATCTTGAATTATGACTAGTCAAAATTACAATTTTAGATATTTGAAGTAGGAATTGCGTGGAAGCCCCTTTGTGCTGTCCAGTCCAAACAGTTGCCTGCAGAATTTTATGTTTGCTGCACAAAAATGTTAGTAAATACCACAGAGCTCGGCAATGTTGGATATGCAGAGAACACAAAACTTCATAAACTGTAAGACTGCTTCTGAAATCTGCAAAGAATTTCCTGTTTATTAATTTCTGACAAACCAAATTTACTGAAAAACTTTGAAAAGCTAAAATTTGAAAAGCTAAAATTGCTACTGTCAAACCATTTTCAACATCAAATGGGTGCATTTTCAAACATCTTTTGTTTTTTTCTATTTTTCATTGCTTTATTAAACTTTCAAATTTCTACATGTCAGGGAAGTTTTGACTATACAGAATACATCAAGATATGAGTAATGTCATTCTGACTAGTCAGAATGTTAAAAAATACAATTCAAGATATCTCTAATTTGGTTTTGTCTAGTAGCCGTTATTTGCTTTTAAAATATCTACAATTTAAATTTTGCTAGTCAAAACTACAAATCAATCCAAAAATACATTTAATCTCCATATAAGTCAATGGTAAAACTGACGTCATTTCGACTAGTCAGAATGTCATTAGAGATACCTCAAATAGATATTTTGTCTAGTCAAAATATAGTTAGAGATATCTCAAGTCACTAAAACGTCTAGTCATAAAACAATTTGAGATATCTGGAATGTAAGGGTGGTAAAACCAAATTTATGTTAAAACGGCCTGCCATATATCCCAAAAAATACATGCGGTTTTGGTTGAGCAACTCTGAGCAAAGCTCCAAACTACGAAAATAAGGGAAAAAAGAGAAAAAAACACCACATAGTATACATTTCTCAGCATATATAAGCAACCTCATTAACCTACATTAATTCTGTAACTAGTTCTAAGCCGATATGAACCTTTAGGTCTCGTACATTCCTCATTAAATGACAAACCCACCAAAGATTATAGAGCTACGTTCGCATTTTCCATGTTTTACTACAAAATGTCCCCGCTATCATAATTGTTAACGTAGATTACGTTAACAGTTATGTTCATTATAATCTCTTAAACAGTGCGTAACCCTCAAAACAACTGGAAAAGAAAACCAAGTTGCGTTAAATCAGAAAAGTAAACTTTTTAACGTATAACTATATTTATTAAAACGCATGTGAACAGAGGAAAGACACAACATACCTGAAAGGCTATTAAAACCCGAAGCTGAATCTAAAACACAAACTGGTCTTCTTCCACTTATTCTGCAGGTTTGTGGAGTTCTGCTCAGGTGTCAGCTGACCCGCCGTCAGACTGACGACTCAGCACCAAGTTCACTGATGTCAGCACGAGTGATTTTTTTAAGGTTCCCTGAAGTCACGTGCTTAGTTCCGACCTTAACCCCTCAAAGAACAAAAACCGAACAAATACAATCTTATCAAATACTGAAACGGCACAAACATGCCTGTTGATTATCCACAAAAGAGGACATGAGAAAGTCAGCAGAACGTTCTGTAATGACTGAAGCCCAGGAGGACTCAGCGACTTCTTGAACATAAATAATCTATTGCAGTGAAGAAAGTAACTAGCGGCAACAAAATCACAACTTTAAATACTAATGAAAACTCCCTTTTAGATATTTTTTCCCCACATTACAACTACAAAATGTATTTTATTCGGATCAGTGATGTCGGATCACATGTCACAATATGTGACATATGTGACCCATATTGTGACAATGGCATGAAAAAAAGCCATTGTTGAAAGAAATCCAATTTGAAGTTTACCACAACCCAAATAGACAGAAAACGTGGAAAGTGGGGTGGTCTGGTCAGATCATTTTGTTAACCCGTCTGAATAGGGCTAAAACGATTGTTTTGAAATCGATAATTGAAATAGTCAACTAATTTAGTAGTCCATTAGTCAATTAATCAATTATTGATTAATAATTATAATTAATTAGTAATATTAATTATCATTATTATATTAATAATAAATAATGAATATTGTTAATTATTAATTAATGTTTGTTGCAGTTCTTACCCGCCATACTTTTTTTTTTTTTGGAGGGGACGGGGTTTAGCATCGTCACAGTAAACTGGATTATTTGAACGAATATTGCCATTTATCTTCCAGATGTTTTTGTTGCACCTGCAGCAGATAAACTTAAGGAAACGACAACCTGCTGTACAAATACCTTCCTCTGGTGTATTTCAAGAACAGGTTTTATTGACGCACCAAAACACCTATACTGTAGACTCTCTTATTTACACAACGTTTCCACAAAGTCATACAAATACTTAGTAGGCTCGATGTCAAAGCATAGATAATATACATCAAACAGAATAAGTCAAGTTAAATGCTTTTATAAAGAAATTGTTACAACTCTACAAATGCGAATGGATGATAGAAAACAAAACAAATCAGTTGGTAGCTACAACAGAACAAGAAGTCCTACTTCAAAATCTGTACAAGCGGGTCAGTGTCCTTGAAATAGAAGATCCATATTTATGCTCTAGGGAGGAAAAGGAATAAAATATGACAGAAGACTTGTAAATATTTCATTCCAAGGCAACAATCTAATGAGTTTGTTTAGAAAACGTCATACTTTTTGTCTCTCCAAAAAAAAAAAAAAGAGGCTGGGAGATGAAAGGAAGACAGTCTTTTAACTTCTCGTTTCTTTACGCTGGGCTTTTACTTGATGTGAACAACCTTGTCGTCCGTTTTCAACCGTTTGCGTCGCGGCTGAATGAAGTCCTCCTCGGAGTCCTCCGTGTCCACGAGCTCCCTCTCCTTCTCGTCGGAGGACCCGGGCTCCGGCGAGTCGGGGAAGTGTTGGTCCGGGAATATGTCCTGCAGCTTCTCCTCAAAGTACAGGCTCACCGCCTTACCAGATATCGCCATCTCTGATCCCGCCTGTCGGAGGAGGAAGGAAGAGGAGGAGGAAAAGGTCGGAGGAGAAGAAGAAGAGCGTGAGGAGTGACATAGAGAAGGAAAGGTGTGAGTACCGTTGAGTGTGGGCGGGATAGGGGAAACATGAGTGGGTTGGAGGCAGGAAGGAGGAAGAGGAGAATGAGGAGACAAATTAGATTTGGTTAAGACTCCTGGTGGCAAAGCGGCCCCAGCTCAACCGTGCTGTACAGAGCAAGGATGTCCTGCCTTCCGGTCCCACTGTGGCTCCATGAAACATCTCCGCTAGTGACTTACAGGTCAAAGAGGCTTGTTCAACAATACCCACCAAAAAACAAACAAAAGAAAACAATCTATTCCATAAAGGAGATTTCCAAGGTTGCGTAAGAATGTAATGAACATGGCTCAATAAAGAGCATTTCCACCCCATTACAGACAGAAAGAAAAGCTAACATACACTGATCAGAGGTAACATGAAACTTTATGTTGAAACCCTCAACACTGCTGAAGATAAAATTGTTGAATTAACATCAGTGCTGTAGATTTGTTTCAGACTTTTAGTGTATGTGTCCCAATACAATATATTTTTCCCTCTAACACGATAAAGATGTCGTAGCTTTGAGTATTGGATGACTCCAACCTAATGTGACATCAGCACGAATCATTCAAACTTTTATTGCTTACTCTGTAGTGTGGAACGTTACAAAAAGGTTTCATAAAGTGACATTACTCAGAGAACAATAGTCAAAAGCAATAGGCATGAGAACAATTGACCCATTTATTGTTAACCAATGGGTGTGTGCGCGCGGGATGCTGCTGGATAGAAACTGGGACAGAATAAATGCTGGAGCGGAGTGCTTCTATGAGATTTAAATACTTGTCTTTTGGATGATACTGGACCGAATTCCAATATCAGCATTAGCTACCTACATCATATATGCACTAATCTGCTTCCAACACTATTTGAAATGCGGTGCAGTCAAACTGTACAGAGGGTTTTTTATTTAAATACTTCCTTACTGTCAGAAACCATGTACTGAGGGAAGTGCAAAGTAACCAACGACTCACGTTTCATAATTGTTCCTGCTGATTTATAGAGCCGACTTCTCCTTTATGGAAAATCCCTGATTAGGCAACTTGCCAGAAATCTCACTGTAAAGATAAAGATATTCTACAATAAACGCATACAGAAACTGGTGTTTTATCTCCAATACAAGGTGCTGAACAACGTCCAAAATATCACTTATGTAGTTTTGTTTTTTGCTTTAATATATTATATTAAAAGAGTCCTGGAATGTCTGCTGTCTCTACTCTTAATACGGAAAATTACTGGCCCCTGCATCAGAGGCCAAACCTTTATGAAACCGGATATTGGGAATCGGTCGTATAACTCTGATCGGTGCATTTCTACAGATTTCCATTTCTCCTTTCCTCTAATGTGTTTTGTGCCGTTATATTCAGGTGCATTCACAGTAAATCTGGTCACTAGCATCCAAGATATTTCTTTAAAAACTGAAACTGCTTCAGTAAAAATTGTTACTGAAATAAGCTGCTAAACACGAAAGAAGCAGAGGATGCTAGTTGTCCTGTTAGGTGTCAATAAACGGCGTTTTACAATATTTCTTTCACTTTAGTCCAAGGCATTAAGATGAACTCAACTGGAAATAACATGTCAGACAAAAACAACCAAATAATCCCAAACCTGACAGATCCTGCACCAATACTCCAGCCTGACAGCTAAAGGAACATTTGCATAAGCAGCAGACTATCTAAAACTTTTCTTGGAGTTGATAAAACTAACCACTTAGACACGTTCAGTCATTTTACACATTTAAAAGCTTTTTTCTTTTTACTGTGTAACTTTAGAGTCTTCTATACAACTTTTCTATTTTTGAGCGACTTGAATGAGGCAAGCACACATTCAAATTGACTTGAGCAGCTCATTGCAGATCAACCCTGAAAGTTAATAAAAAAAACTCCTTTGTGTTAGTAATGTGAAACAAACTTGTCCTGTATGGTTAGTTCCTTAGATGTGAAGTCTACATTTGTTTGCAACATTAGTTTGTTTTATGTCAGTGAGCTTTATAACAGTGTCTTGTGTCAGCATCATATTTTCATGTTACACTCATTGTATTAAGCCAGCAAAACATAAAGTGAAATAAAGTGAAAACCTCGATCTGTAAGTGAAAACAGTAAGAGAAAAAGTGAAAGGAAAGCAAACTTAGTGACCCGTTTCGCCACTTAATGAGAAATAAGACCTGTGTCAACCAATTTTCAACATTTCGTTTTTCTTTTTCATAGGCGTACTGAATCTAAAGGCAGTTGTGAAGAGCTTCACTCGGGTCGTTTCCACACATTTCTTGGAGCCTCAGTGGGAGGGAACAGGAGACAGGTGCCCCATTTGAAACGGCTTACCTGGGTATTAATCTCTTTCTCCTCATCATAAACTTGGATTATTCGAGACATCTAAAGGGGGTAATAACATTACAACAAAGACAGTGAAGGAGGAGGAGAGAAGAATTCATAGCACAGGCAAGTTTAGTTCATAACAGATAAAGGAATCTGTTTCTTTTTAAACTGTGCTCAGTTAAATCACTGAGTCAAAAAAGTGCATCCATTAACAGCAAGTGAAGGTTGCAAACGACAAACGGAGAGCAACTTTTCCCCCTCTTTATACGTTTCACCATGTTGTTTTCTAGTCCAAATAATGTGCATCCAATAGTCTCTTCAGTTTTACATGATTTTCCCAATGAATAAATACCACCATGTGTACTTAATAAATATCTAGAATAAATATCATTTAATAAATGCCTAGAAACCTCCCTCTCTTATTAAGAATATGGATATTTTCACTCACAGTGAAAGTTTTTTTTTTAACACCCGTGTGGTTTACCAATGTGAAGCAGTGGTAGAAAAGTATTAGTAGTGAGTGGTGGAAAATGTGAAAAGAAGATGAGATGCCTTTAAACTCCACTTAACAATTAGTGCAAGCCAACACAACTGCAAGCATCACAACCAATATGTCAGGTTCAAAATGTGGTTAAAGTCATGAGCATACAAGTGCATCTCTTTTTAAAATATCATCGGAAAGTTAGTTCATAATGTGACATTCCCATTTTGCAGAGATAAACGGTGATGGATTAATTTGCTCTAGTCAGTTTTGAAGATTGTGGCCAACAGATGATGCTGCTAAGCCAAAAGTTAACTCCTCAGGAAATTAGGACATTATAACGGACCAATAAAAAAAGGAATATGGAAGCATTGGGTTACAGCCCACACAATCCTGTTAGCCCATTGACAGAGAAGCTACAGCGCCGCATCATAGATAAATTCATGGGAACGTTTTGTGGAAGAAAAGTAGAAAAGTGAAGTAGAACATCAGTAGTAGAAGTAACTGCTGCGTTTAGGCTCCTTGGAGTTTCACAGTGGCTCTTTTTAACTTTGGCTAAAAAATTAAGCCAGTTAATGTTTCTAACTTTAGATATCTTAACAATGAAATGTTTTTTAGTTTATTTCTGCAATATTTGTCCTGAATTTCCACAAAGAACGGCACTAAAAGTCCTAGTAATAGGTTTTAGATGTTGTCATTAGGGTGAAATCTGAGGGTTGTTTTTTTTTTAGTTTTGACTACTTTTTATCGTACAAAAAAAAAATAAAGATCCATACTCTGTTAAATTTTATATTTATCTTAAATCCTAAAACTAGAACTAAAACGATGGTTCATTAAAAATGACAAATTTCTAACAGTAGATATTTTAAAGCAGCAACACCTGCTTTAATGACTGTGGTTTATTTATTATCTGCAACCAACAATCATCTACATTAACACTTAAAATTTATAAATGTGTGTTCATAAATTTCTCCATTTGAAATGAATTGTTAAAATGTACTTTTTGACTATATTGCAATTTTATGGAGATGCAGATGTATCCCTTTAATGGCTTCAAAATAAAGGCGATCATGTTAAATACAAAACAATAATAATATGAATGAGCAGGTGGTAAAAATGTGGAATCACTACTCTTGGATGGAAATAAATTCAATTAAAAAATGAAACCATAAGCAGCTTGGGCGAGAGGTGAAATCAAGAACTATAAAAAAAATATTTGATTTATAGATTGCATTTAAAAGTCAAAATAGGAACTTCTCTTTTAAGCTACATCTCAGATTAATCATATAAAATGTCCTGATCACTGCTTCCATGTAGCCCCACTCTATTTACTTGATATGTAACTAAATGTTCATTACAAGTTTAAATGAATGAAATAAATGCTACTAATATGTGATATTTTGCATTCTGTCGACCTGTTGATCATCTGAAGTCAACCTTTATGTTCATCACTTGCACCTTATACATCTCAACAAAATGTAAATATTGTGAAAAAGTTCAATATTTTTGTTCAGAAAGTGAAGCACATACCCAGCTCATCTGTCAGCCGTGAAATTAGTTTGTCATGAAAATTACAAGAAACAAAGGCTCAAAATATTTCACCTATGCATAACAAAGCTATATAGTATGAGTTTTACTTTCTGAATTGAGTGACAAAAATGCTGAATCTTTCACAATTTAAAATAATTTTTTAAAAGAAGTTTGTGTTCCATAACATTTGAAAAATGTTTAATTTGGTTGTTTTTGGTGACACTTCTCTTGCTTTTGACCTACTGCTCCAACTGTAACTGAAGGAGAAAATAAATTTCATGAGCTTACATCCAAGAGTGGAGATTCTATATTTTCCAATAGGATTGCATAACCTCAGTGAACATCAGTGTGACTTATGTCTGCATGCAGTTTTAGTCACTGCCATTCCCCAAGCAGGTTGAAGACTCATGCTGCTCACCTCGTTGTATTTTGCACAATTTTTGAAGATGAGGCGCATGTCATCCACAAACTCCTGTATGGACTTGTAATACTGGGAGCTTCGCAGCTGCAGCTTCTTCTTCACCTTCTTTAGGTCCATGGGCTGCTTAATTATCTTGTAGTAATTGGGCACCTAGATCCAAAGACAGAGATACGTTGCATATTGAAATATTTCAAATAAAAAAAAAAGTGTTTATAAAATTGAGGTGTAGTTCTGGGGGATCTGGGAAAATAGTACAATTGTAAGATTTCTACTTCAGCTTGTACACAAGTAGAGTAAGTAAGTACAAAGCTGGTGTCTTAAGCAATATACTTAAAAAAAAAAGCTGCACAATATCAGAAAAACATCCAGTTTATGCCTCCATCTCGGTCACTGAAAATATACGTTTGCAGTATACAGTAGAGAAAAACAGTAGGGATGAATGACATTGTGCACTAATAAGTTATTGAATTAAAGC
>NW_015112873.1:175888-201491 GCF_001443285.1 Poecilia latipinna | reverse complement strand
AATCGGCCCGATTATGATCGGTGACCGATCGATCGGCACACCTCTAATTAAAGCAAAAACTATTTAGTGATCACGAATGTGGTGCCTGCTAATGTAAGTAAAATATTTGATGCAATTCATGTAGTGCAGCTTGTTGAATGAAGTGTGTGAAAGGTGGCAACACTTACGGAGCTCGCAACAGGTTCCCTAAAGCCCATGCTGAGCTCGTGACAGAAAATATACAGAAGCAGGCGTTCACATCTCTGCAGACAGAAAAACACAAAGTTACACGTCTTGTAGTCGTCATGAAGACGTCTCTGATGTTTTGACAGCGCTGACCCGCTGGTCTTCAGGACTCAGGCTCTGATCTCCTTTGATCCTCTTGCTTTCATCACAATACTCGATCTCTGGCTCAGCTATACTCCGGCAGAATGTGCAGAGAAATTCACCTCTATGGTACAAAAATCACACAAAGTGGAGCCTTTAGATTGATCTAGTTTACCGAAATACGGCCACAAAGTTGAGCTTTCTGAAATGTTACTACGGCAAAGCATACAAATGCACAGGATGCACTTACTGTGGGAAGATTTTTATGGTGGGTACGTGGCATTTCATGTGGAATACTTTAGGACAGCGGTCACAGCACAGAAGATCACCGCCGTTGATACAAACGGCACACCAGTCTTCGTTGGGGTCGTCATCTTTCCCGCCACCGCCCTGCGCTGCGTCATGCGACCCACTTCTTTTGACTACGCTTCCATTGGTGAGTACAGAGCCCGTCTGGCTTGTCGTAGTGTTGGTGGAGGACGACGTGCCGTTCAGTCCAGAGCAAGACGTCTCAGATGTGGGCTCCGTTTTGACGCGTTCGCCGACGTCCCTGTAAGCATCTGGCCCTGCGGATGGAACGCCCAGTGGGCTGCTCTCTGGACTGCTCATCTACAGCGACAACACAAAGGCGCACTTTTTTAGAGAAATGTTTTTATGGTGCATAACTTAAACCTGCCACTTTAACACTGAAACACGCAAGACTCAACATTGAAGCTGGGCAATAAATATTAATTTTTTTCCACACCAGGTCTGATTTCATTTGATTTTTTTTTTCCCTTTCCTCACTTTCTTTTAAAAAATTAAATGACAGGAAATATTTTCAAAGTGGCTTTTATTTCAGTCATACATTTTGTGAGTTCTACGACAGAGTAATGGGGCCAGGCTACAAAAATGTTTGTTAAATTACGAGAATATAGTCACACTATTAGCAGAATAAAGATATAGTTGTACCTGAAAAAGTCTTAAAAACACAAGAAAAAAAGCTTTGATGGATTTATTAAAGTGTGACGTGACGAGTAGTTCTTTCTTGGAAATAAACTTTTTGGAGGATTGTTGCAAACGAATATTTTAGTAGTCGAGAATTCTATTGATTATTCTTACGATTAATCGAGTAATCGGATAAAAAAAATTATAAAATGAAATATTGGTAAATCTAAGACAACACCAGTGTTACTATCAGATATCAATATCAGTCCAATTTTTCATATTTGAGCATCCCTAACAGTTGCTTTTTTGTAGTTTAGAAAAAGCTCCAGGCATCGCGCCAGTCATTTTAAGGATGCTTATTGGTCCCCCAAAAAATGACATTCCCGGACATAATCATGAATCAATAAAATCCTCCCCGACCGAAACTGAAAATTGGACGTTATGCCGCTAACACTTAGCTTTCGTCAATAACTCAGGCAGAAGTGAAAACGCTGCGCAACACAAATAAGGACCCGGCCGCAACGCAGTGCATTAAATATTAAAACATAACTGGACGAAGCTTCGAGGCAGATACATTTTCCTCGAGGAATTTTAATAATCGAGGTACTTGAATCACTCAAGGAATCGTTTCAGCCCTAAAATAGACAGTTAGCGCAATCGATTCCAAGTCCTGCAACTGAAAATAATTTGATGGCGATCTATAGATATAAAGTATAGCATCATGTATTATCGCTAAAACTAACACCAAAGTATAACTTCACAAGATGCTCAATATTCCTCATTTTATTTTTTAGTTATTTTTAGTGATGGAGTTCTGAAAAAATTACCAATTTATTCTCATTAAATGTTTTTAATCTGGTAACAGTACAAGGGCATTCTTGTAATATCATGACTTCATTTTTGTTAAGAAATTCACTGTTGAAATAAATAGCAGCTGTAAAACATGCTTGTCAAACAACATGACCGCCTCGGGCGTGCTGACATTTATCGCCCAGCCTTAGTGAAAATATACACAAAAGAATATTGACCTAATTAACTGACCAGTAACTATTTAAAACTAAAACACACATCCAGCCTGGGAGTGGCTGTCCATACCATGCAGGCGCTCCTCCCAGCGTCTTTGCCTCGCTCGGTCTTCACAGAAGAGGAGCAGCTGTAGTCATCCTCAGTGCCGGGTTCTTTCTTCACCTTCAGCTGCTCTGCAGCAGATCCACCACCTGTCCCCGCTCTGCCAGCAGAGCTAGAGCTGAAAACAAACAAAACCCAGACATCAAAATAAAACTCACCATAAAACGCATACCGCTCTCTTTTTGCCTGCAGATCATCAGTCCACTAGACTGCGGCTACAAAGATTTTTTTCCTCTCTAATCAAAACGCTGTAAAACCTATGCTGAACCAGCAGGTGGCCATTTGGATGAAATCAGTCTTATGGCATTGTTTACTGTTCCCTCTCAGTTATTTCTTCAGTTTTCCATTAGTAGCTTACTGGAAACGGGGGGCAGGACAAACCCAACATAAATAAGCCATAAAAATGCCTGCTGCTGTTTTGGTTTCCACTAGGGCTGCACAATGTTATGAAAACGTGATATTTGATGATATTGGTAAATGTTTCAATAACACGATGACCAGCAAAAAATAAACAAATATTTAAAATGTTTGTCTTTCTGCTTTGGGTTTATAGCAGACATCAAGTTATTCCATGTACTGGGGAAAAAAAAAATCAAACATTTTCATGAACAAGATTGCCATTGAAACAATTCAGTTTTTTTTTTTTTAACAACTTCAACGCCTAAGCAGTTATTTACATCCTAAAATGTTTGTTATACTGGATTATAGTGTCACCAAATATATAAAAATGCACAAAACTGCATGGCATAAATAATTTGAAGAGATTTGTAGCAGTTTTGTCTTAATTTCTTACCACAAAACTCCAGATTGGGCAAAAATGTATATTTTTAAGATTAAAAGAACCTTTTGAAAGTATCCTTTAAGCAGACATTTAATTTCCACTAAGTTCATATTTCTGTATTAAACATGACGTCTGTGTTGATCTGATGTAGATTCTAATCTTAAATGTGTTTTTATCAGCTGTAGGCAGAAAATCATTAGATTTAACTAAAAAAGACACTGTGTGTAATTATTACTAACATGAAGAACTGATTAACAGAAATAAATGAACTTTGCAATAATATCCTAAATTATTGATTATTGCTGAATTGTACATGTTTTCATAACAATGTGGAAAAATATGGATGATTAATTTTAAGATTTTTAAGGACTTTGCTGAAACCCTCTTATTAGAAATATATTTATATTCTCAGTCTTGACAAGCAACAGTTAAAAGTACATGGAAACATGCATATTCAAAGTAAAACAAATATTTATGAAAAACAGAAAATTAAATAAAAGTAGGAGTAAAAGTACAACACAAGCAAAAATATGCTGTGTAGTTATTAAAAATGACAAGTAGATTAAAAGAAATGTGCAACTGAGTAGGATAATAAAAAAAACTGTACTGGATTGACAACAGCAAGAGTCTATTGACAAGAAATACACAAAAACTCTGCAAATATCAGCAGGCATGAGCAAGCAACAGCAGGAGTCTTATAAGAAGTTAGAAAAACTGCAGTAAGGTCATAAACTTACTGAGGAAAAGAAACTCTTCCATACTAAAGATATATTTCACATCTTTTGTTGTGTTGGGCTTCAACATTCCTATAAAAACTACATCACAGTGCTGCACTTGGTCTGAATATTTCATAACCAGACAGAATTTCTATGGAATAATCAAGAAATATTTCTCCCTCTAGAGGCTTCAGATGTGGAAAAGTAACACTAAATCCAACTGAAATGGAAACGTTTACCGGCTGATGGAATACACTTTATGCTTAAGGACAGCCTGAAATATTACATCCAGAAGAACCAGAGGAGACTTTGAATTCTCCCAGGTGATCCTCTCCAGGTCGCTGCTGCCCTGCAGACACCGAGTGCTTTTTTGGCTCTTAGTTTGGCCTTCAGTGAGTGAGTCTATAAATCAAAGATATCCTTCATCTTTACAAGAAAAGCTCTTTGGCTTTTCCTGGACACGTGCCTGTGTTCATCATTCTGCTGCACAATGAAATGCTCTCCCCGGGTCTGACCAAGAGCACATGAGCGTACCTCATCCGCCTTATTACTTCCAGCAGGAGTAGAGCCATCAATAAATGTCTGTGTGGCGGCTCTACGAGCAGAAAATGGTGAGAAGTTGTTGGACATGCAGAAGAGGAGCTCTTTCTATCTGAGGCGTTATTCTCTTTTCAGGACGCTTCCCTATGCTTTGCATGCCGAGAGGAATTGACGTTGGCTTCGACTGTCCATTTAGTTCTTTAGTTTGACCGGTTTCTGTTTGCGTATTTGAAACAAAAACCTGCCTTTTTGCACTTTCATTTGTTCTGCAGCAGTGAGGTTTTAGCTTCTCCGTGCAAATCCTCGGTTTTCATCAATATGCGGATTGTAGAAAGTATATTTTTCCATGTCTATATCAGAATTTGTGCTAATTTAAGACTTTTTAGGACATTTTAAGACCATTATGAATGAAATTTAGGACTTTTGCCAGTTGCAAAAAGAGATAAAAGACAATTGTTGTCCAGTGTAATCAACATTAAAAAAAACACCTTTATTTTTCAAACAAATTTAAGACTTTTTTAAGGCCTTAATTTTAGATTTTGACATGAATTTAAGAAGGAGCAGACACCCTGTAATACTGTATTAAGCTAACAAGCACATCTACCTACAACTCAAATCCCAGACGAAGACAGCTAGTCTTCG
This sequence comes from Poecilia latipinna, assembly GCF_001443285.1. NCBI lineage: Eukaryota > Metazoa > Chordata > Actinopteri > Cyprinodontiformes > Poeciliidae > Poecilia > Poecilia latipinna. Next base: position 196,451 of record NW_015112873.1, on the reverse strand, counting down.
TTCCCAAGTTATATTTGAAGCTCTGATTTTTTAATGCTTTCTCCATTTCTTTAAACCCCTTTTCACTGCATCACAAAGCTTCCCGTTGTATTACCTGCCTCTGCTGCCTGTACTTGACGTACTGGAAGGTCGTGCCGGTGTGTGAGCGTTGGACAGACCTGCCAGAGAAGAACATGGACTGTGATAAAGTTGCAAACTTTACTTTTTCTACCTAAACAGTTGATGGGGGTGAGCGGGAGCAATACAGTACGACTCTCTTGTGAATACCTGACGATCCAGGAGAAAGGGTCGACAGTCCGGGAGAGGGGTTCATGTCTGTTGAGCCCAGCTGGTGTTGTTGGCTGGCGGAGATGCAACGAGAGAGGAGGTATCCCAGATTGCTGGAGCCAGCATCTTCCAGCTGACGACAAAAGTCAGAGTTTAGGAGCGCCTCAACAAGTGTGTGTAGATGCAGAGAGTTTTCAACTAGAGTTATATTACAGTGGTATTTGGTGGTTATTCCAACTCCACGTGAACAAAGATAGAAATGTTTACATGACAAACTATATTAAAAAGGGTCTGGAAGATTTGGCTAATGAATCAAATAGCATAGCTGCACAGTAGAGCAATCAGTGCAATATTACAATAAAGGACTATTTGAAAGCAATATTTGGAAGGCTGTAAAATTTGAGGTCCATTACTTAACATTTCATTCATCAAATTATTAAATATTATTATGAAGTAATGTTTTCCTAATGTAATGCAGTACTTTAAATCATTTAGGACTCATTAAAGGTAAGTAAAGAATGTGTTTTGGAATAATGACTTTGCTTTTAATGGAACAAATCTGGATTTTTGGGACTTTTCACTTTTAGACTGATGCTAACGATGATAAAACGGAGAGAAACGGAAACCAGTTTAATCACTGCTGATTCCTCTCTAGGTGTACATGAGGCGACCTGCTCAGTCAAGGGTCTGGTTACCATCAGAAAGACGGGCCATGTGTGAGAGCGCAAAGAACGGCTGAAACACCGCTCATTAAAAATCACGTAAGAAAAAATATACTAAATTTATGAAGCTGGAGTATATTGTTCCTGTATGCTTAATCCACTCAAAGGTAAATCTTGTAATCATGTCAAGAAAGGGTGCTAGCGTTAGCATATGTCCTCAAACTCCAATCTATGTGAACATAATCAGTAGAAGAGTTAAAGACTTTAGTTTTGTACAAGTTAAATTGTCCTCTAGAAATTATCCAAGCTACACGTTAACACATTGCTTTCTAAAACCCAGAAATCCTGTAGCTTTAATTACCATTTAGTGATCTTGAATATGTAATTTAAAGTGCTGAAATTAGGGGTTCACTAACTGCAGTTTTACAGCCGACCTGACCTGAGTGATCCGAGTGCGGCAGTGAACAGGTCTCTTATTTTATATAAATACAAAAATAAATATTTTTGTAGCCTTTCAAATGAAATAAACATGTTTATTATTACAAAGTGGACAGTAATGACTTAAACAGAGACATTCAAGTGTGCCTGTGTCATCAGAAAATTCTAACCAATATTCAGCTTAGCATAATCTTTAAAACTAACTATTTACAATCTATGAAGCCTACTTCTTTAAATGCAAAGTCAGACAGTGGTGCATGAGAAACAAACTGTCTGCAAGGGAGACAGTATGCATGGCATATAATGGCAACAGTGATCGTTGATGTTCAATAAAAAACAAAAAACTACGTGACCTTCTCATTGAGTCAGACTAAACATTTTCTAGAGGGTAAATGAGTGAATGTTCTGAATCCTGATACCTGCCTGGTTTCTGCCACCAACCTACGTCTTTTTCTCTGCTAGTCATAATCTCTCCTTACCTGAGAAGACCCTGCATCAGCATCCTGCTGCTGGCCTCTGGTCTAATTCTTCCTCCCTGACTCTTTGCTCTTTCTATTGTGGCAATAAAGATTTCTTTTAAATATGTGGAAAGCAAGCGAGCACAAGTTCTGCACTGAAACTAGAGAGGATTGGGTTTACTCCTAGCATTAAATAAGCAGCAAAGGATGCAACTTAAGTAACAACACCACTAGTTGTTCTTCCAGCTTAACATGATATACCGGCATGGATTAACTAGCCATCATTTAGATGACATTATCTGCAGGCAGCAGCATTACTCAGCTTTCATGGTCTTTTACTGGCTCTGGCTGGTTTGCACATTGTGCAGCACTGCTCAGCAGGATTTAAAATTAAAAAACTTAAAACATCAAAAAAAGTGTCCTGAGTTTTAAGTTTCCTTCTGGTGCAAAAAGAAAATGCCGAAATGCAGCAGCTTGGAGGCTACCTAAATGTAAATGAGATCGGTGGAAAATATTGTTTTCACATGCATCGCCCGACTGCCCAAATTTACAGAAATCGGGGTTGACACGATCGATGGGTCCACACCTCAGTGAAATATTACCTCAACCATGTGAAGTTCACTTGTAGGCCAATACAAGAGCTACGGATGTAAGAATCTGTTGTGGGACCGTTTGGCCGCAGCATAAGCACTCAAATTGTTCACATCATTGCACCTGCAAATGCCTGAATACAGCTGGATTAATCCATGTCTTAGCTAAAGTGTTTTGACAATTCTAACTTTTGTGTAATTTAAACATTTTAATTTAAAATATGCACACCTGGATGGGCGGTATCTCAGGGAGGCAGGGCAGGTTCTCAGGATTAGTGACGGAGGGGATGAGTTCGATGGGACCGATTATGGGGCTGGCAGGGCCGCGGTGAGCGTGGGCACCGGCCATGCTGGCACTGGTCGGACTCGTGGGACTGGCGTTGTGCAGGGACGCCACTGGAAAGGGGCCAGCGTGTCCGGGGTTGGAATGCTGCACAAAGACGGAGAGGAAAAAATGGAGGGCAAGGACACACAAAAAAGAAAAAAGTAAATTAAGATATACGGAAAAACAAATGGGAGGAGAAGGAAGATTGGGAACATTAAAGAGAAGGTCACTCTTAAAAAAATAAAAAAAAGCAACAACAAACAACTATGCAGAATGTGCCTTAGAAACAACACGACTTCATGATCATGCAGGTGATCAACCACACATGCTGCACAAGACACATGAATGACAAAGAAGGAAAAAAGTGCCAAACCCCTGATTGGAGTAAGAAACGAAACCTTTGGTGGCTCATCTCAGATTCTAAAGACATCTGGACACAGAAAAAAAAAAAAGGGGGGGGCTCGATATAGTGCAGGTTTCTATTGCCTCATCTCACATGTACAAAAAGAAAACAAAAACAGCACATTTCCATGTCTGCAGAGTGGTGAAGATCTAACAGCACTGATAAGATCTCCCTGTATTCTGAGGATGAGCATGCATCTTAAATGCACTAACAAAACATATATATGCTCAATCTAAAACTGATTGATTTTATCTATAATCTTACAAAAAACTTAGCTTTTTATTTTATTATCAGCCAGTAGCTTTTTAAGAAAATTTCTTTAGTTATCCATTAAAATTCATGGAGAGCCAAGAAATGTTTTTGGGTAAGACTTTTAGAAACTGTTGTTGGCTTGTCTACATTTATTCATCATCAGTACAGCAAAAACAAGAGCGAAGATTAGAAGACGCCCATCAGTCTGGAAACAGCTCAACTATGTTTGACCAAACAATGTTTTTTAGTAGGCTCTCTGAGAACAGCCTTGTTCCTGGAATATTCAGTTTATTATTTTAGTTTTCATATAATAGTTTAACTTCTGACTTTCTGTTTTAAATAAAATATAAACAACATTTTTTTCAATTTTGTGCCAAAACAGTGAAATTGTGTTATTTTAATCAGAGTTATCATTCCATAATATTACAGATCGATACAGATCATTACTACTAGACATGGAATGATGGATTTAGGGATCATGGATTACAATCAGCCTGAATTTATTCTGATATTTGATGAACTGCACACTTTGAGTTTTCGTATTTAGTTTTTCTGACATTTTTGCTTTGAAATTTCTAATTTTTTGTGCAATTAAGATCTTTGATCTTCAATTTTACCACTTCTTCAGCTAAACAAATTACTCTTCTTGGACGGATTTTTTAAAAAGTGGAATTAAATCATCTTCAGCTAAAGTTTTTGAAGTATCTTCATCTAAAAGGGAACCACAGCAGACCACAACAAAACACAAATTGACAAAACTTTACTGTTACTACAAATTGTTTAGTTAGACTGATTTAACAATGCATAGTTAAGACTATACATAACTATAGTCTTAGTTCTGCATAGTCTTGAGTGGATTTTTATGTAAAATCCACCCACATGAGTTCCTGGCTGTTTAGATCAGCCTCATCTGTCATATCTATAAAATATCAGAACAGAGAACATGTACACTCATTCTGACACAATTCAAATGTGTGTGTGTGTGCGTGTGTGTGTGTGTGTGTGCGCGCGCGCGTACCAACCTGTCTTTGTAACTGAGGCTGCATCATAGGCGCATACTGCTGTCCGTTAAGTCTGGGCTGAGCTGTGGGCATCCGGCCTTGTGGTGGACCAGTCAGACGCATATGATGGGAGGAGGGGTACATAGAAGGGTTGGTCCCACCATTCATAGCTCCAGTTCTCTGTAGCTGCTGCATGCTGATGAGCCTTGGAGGCTAGTCAGGGGGAAAAAAAAAAACACACACACACACATATATATATATAGATCATAATCGGTCAAATTCCGTGAAAAAGTGTATGATCGGTGATCACCGATCACATAAACCAATCACCTGAATCTCACTTTGTAGCCTGCGTGGGCAGCTAATCTGCTCTTTCCTACTGCGCAAGAGCCAGCACAAAACAATTATCCATGCTCTCAGGGAGTTTTGATTTAGTAACTCAAGATTGTTTATTTTGATGCAACCTGCATCTGACTTTGAATGAACGTTTCCCGTTTTCTTGGTATTATTTGATACAGGCAGTGTTATCAGATTCCAACTGATCAGGGTCACTGTGTGTGTAGAAGCTTCTGACCTGGCAGCCTTATAAAAATACTGTTTGACAACATCTGGAAACGAAGTTCGAGCTGCTTAGCCTCTATCAGAGGCAGAGATAGCCTCCATCATAATCTTCACAATCTAGTGAATTAAAATTAAGAGGGAAAGTATCTGAATAAACTTGAAGTAAAAAGAAAAGAAAACAAATGGGCATTTTCTAAGTTGGATGAATGTTATTGGTATGCATACCACATTAAGTTTAAACTTGTTTAGATAATCTTTCATTATTGATAAAATTATCAGAAATCACAGTCCTCTAAAAACTCGAGACAATACATAACTTCAAACAAAAGACACCATTTCAACAAACGGCATGAAACAAATTCACTTTCTATTACTGGCAAGTTCACCGTACCTGCTGCTGAACCAAAGGTGGGCCGCCTGGCCTGGGATGCTGCTGGGACATTTGGGAGGCTATGCGCATTTGTTGCTGAATCTGCTGCTGCTGCTGTTGCTGCTGCTGCTGCTGCTGCTGTTGCTGCTGCTGATGCTGTTGATGTTTTTGCTGTGCGTACGCAGCCTGTTGCATGTGTTGCAGCCTGAGCTGAGCCAGGTTGATCTGCCCTGGATGTTTGCCGGGGTGACCTTGGCCCGGTGAAATGGCCGGTCCGCCTACCATCACACCGGGAGGTTGTGGAACTGGAGGAGGTTTTTCAATGACCAAATTACCTAGGATTTAAAAAAAAAAAAAAAAAAGAAAAAAAAAGAACAAAACGAGCCATCACTTACCATCATTTAAAAATGAGAAACACTGTGAAAACAGATGTGAAAGTAATTTTTTTCCCTCTATATTAGTTTGAGAAATGCCATCTTAAAAGCAATAGCTCAAAACAAAAACAATTTTAAAAAAATACTCATTTTTAAATTTTTTTTAAAGGGACATTTAGAGTGTTTTACTCACCTAAATTAACAACATTTTTAGCCCAAAAAGTTGGGTCACAGAAGAACCGTACAACTCCATTGGACTGTGGAGCTGGCTCCAGTCTCGCCTTAAAGAGCTGGCGAAGCTGGTACATGATCTACATCCATCGGCACAAACAGAGTAAGGTTATTAAATTAATTATTATGGCTATAAAAGACCAACTAAAATCTTATGCGCATCTAAAAAGGAAATACTAAGCTAATGTTGTTTGTCCTGGTATGTTCCTCTATGCCCACTTAGAGGTTATAAACTGTTATTAAGCGCAACTTGCCAACCTTCATCTTACGTAACTTCGGTGTTCTTAAAAAGTTAACAAGCTAACTAATAGAAACTGGGACCTTCTTCAAGTAAAATTCATTAGAGTGTGTGTGTGTGTGTGTGTGTGTGTGTGTGTGTGTGTTAATGGTTTTGATGGAAACTACTTGGGTCAGCATGCTACATGAGTGAATAAGTGAGTCTTATGAGAAACATACCGGCCTCTTGCTATAGAGCAATGCAGTGCTGCTGCCTGAAGTGATGGCCCAGTTGCAGAAGTTGAGCACATGGTGGATCTGTTGAGCCAGCTGGGTGGTGTCCTTATGCTGACCCATCAGCCTCAAGCTCCTCTCTTTGTTCACACTCTGAATAAACATGGAGGTTTGGTTAGCATTGCCGGACAAGAATCAGTGAATTACAGAGCTCAAAGTTGCCTCCTAAATGATCCCAAACCACATTGCACCTTGCCATGTAAGGAGGGCCTTTGAATGTTTGTGCTTTGCAATAAGGAGAAACAGAATGAATCTGAAGTAAAACCATAAAAAACATCTAACAATTTTCAGCTGCTTAGGTTGAAAATATGGAAGGAATTCAATGACAAACAACTGAATATTAACACATAAAAGAGCATCAATGCTAGCATGAAAATTCAGACATGTGAAAGGAAACAGTTCAGACAGGTTTTCTGTCAATCATATTTTGTGTTGTATGATTTTGGTGACATAACACAAGTAAAGCTTAAAATTACCAGATCAGATCATTTTTATTTGAAGGGGTGTGCAAGACTGGCATGACACTGTCATGAACATGAAGGAGTCTTCAATAGTATTTATGACTGTTGTCGTCATTCGGTAAATAATAAAGCTTTTAATGGAAAACTAACATTATTTCTAATGCCTGTCCTATGACAACTTGACATTAAAAAAGAAAAGGTCTTGGTTAACCAGAGGGAGTTCAAATACTTATTTTCCTCACAGTTGATGCCATGACTGTCAAGGTCAAGCTAGCATGACTGACCCACTTCCCTCTCCCTCACTGTTTTTAATTTAAATAAAACTTTTTCCTGCTCTTGCTATCCAACTGTGGTAGTGTTGACAAATTACTATCAAAGCACTGCGTCCCTTTTTCTTTTATACATCACCCATACATGCAAGACATAGCCTCCTTTGACAATTTGACAGCTAAAACAAATGGTAATCATCACAGCTTTCTGCCCCACAGCAGGGAAATGGGGGGGGGGTGAGCTCTCGTGCATGTGATGTGTATATGGTGGGCACAAGATAGTATATGGTGTGCATGAGAAAGTTTATTTTTTTCCTTTTTTCTTCAATGTTCCTTAAGGGGCTCTGTAGTTTAAGGTTCTGATGGTAAAAAAAAAAAAAAAACCGAAAACAACAAAAAGTTCCAAAAAATATATCAGATGTAAATTAAATATTAAACTTCAAATGTAAATCAAAAAGCATCTTCCTTCAAAGTGCAAAACTTTTGTATTTTTATCCAGCCTTCTATCACAGCACTGTCATTAAATCTCATAACAAGAGTCAGCTATGTTCCAATCTACTTAGTGATAGTGAATTAGTGATTCTTAAGTTTAAAATAAGTTTTAATACAGTCTTACCTCCAACTGCTGAAGTAAAGCTTTGCCCTTTTTGTTGATTTCATTTATAAGAGTGAATACTGCAATCTTGATCTCATGTTCCACTTTTCTATGAGTCTCACCCAGTTCTTTTAACCTGTATTAAGTAAAAACAAACAAAACAAACAACAAAACACACACAAATTTATTCCATACAAATACAAGTCAAACACAAAACTGTTCAGAAATTGTGTCCAATAGATGAAACAGAGAGAAACCTGAACCCACCTGTTTTGCAACTGAGACACAGAGTAATGGACATAGTTCTTTTTTTCCTGTAGTTTGGCCATGTTGGCTTCGATGATTCCTTTATGGTTCTGGAAAGCTTCTTCCAGAAACTGGTACCTGATCGACGACAGAACAAAACCAAGTCACGATCAGGTTCAGTAAACTAAATTAACTTCTGAAGGCCTGTACATACTCTGCAGGAACTGAGTTATCCTTACTTTCAGGGTTTAGGGAAAAGAAAAATGCTGTTTTCCCACCGTCTTGGTTTATCAGGCAGTTCTGTACTTGGCTTGTTTGTACGATAAACAAAATGTGTTCTAGCAACGTCACATAAATAAATCCATTTGTCAGCTCTTGTGTAGTTTACAGGCCTGAAAGGTTACATGTCACCAGGAGTAAACAGATATGGACACGAGTCCAAAAATGAGTCAAGGTTTTGTAGAGAAATATTCATAAATTCAGTTTCTGGGAGGAGTGCAATAATAATAATAATAATAATAATAAAAACTTAAGAAGGTTTCATTATTCCATGAAACAAACAATGCTGTAGTTAAGTTTGATTTTCTCAACAATTTCACAGTTGGTTTTTCTACTGAATTTGCACGTTTTCCATTTCTATGGGGTAGAAAGACACGATGCCGTAGGACCATAATGCTTATGCATCCACTTTCCACATATTTAATATGCAAAAAAAGAATGGGGCTGCAACTAAAGATTATTTTAGTAATTATGGAGTTATGTTTTTTCTTTGGAGAACTCTACATGAAGGTAAGAGCTTAAAACTCACCGCGATAGCTCTGTTTGTGCAGCTCTATGTGAACTGCAGGAAAAATTTGAAGTTGCGCTTTCAGAGGTGAGTTTTGAGGGAGCGGTGAAAATGATTTATCTCTGTGAAGAAAGAATTATATGCAGCATTTACAGCTCAACACGCCAACACACCAGTGGTTGGCTGGTGTGTTAGTGGTTAACGGACCGACCAGCGCTAACCTCATCATGCAGGTTCAGCCAGGGAGGAGCTTTCACGCTCGCCTCGTAGTCACGCATCATGCTGGTTTTATATGATATTATTATTATTATTTTTAGTATTATTTTTCCGGGTGCATGATTCATCAAACCATACCAAATGCTTTGTCCACTTAGTCAGCCAGAGTTAATGCGCGCGGCCACACAAAGATCGGGAAACTCGTCCCATAAAGTTCAAGCAACCAAAACACTTTCTGTGGCGCTTCTTAAAAACTCAGGACACGAAATGGAAGAGCTACTACAGCCACATTAACAGCATTAAATTAAATCTCCCATTTGCTGTGCATCTCCATGTGCACTGCAGCGGATTTATCTCATAAAGCAGTTAAATCCGTGTGATTTAACTGCTGGACAAAGGCTGTTTTCTTAACACCTTTTAGTGCAAAAACATGATGGACCGCCTCGGCGCCCCGAACACCAGACTTAGCACGTTTTCTCGGGGAAACCTTGATTCAATTCCTGTTTTTAATAGAAAATAAACTTTTTTTTCCATTCTTACGGCTTTTTTGTCGTAAGAATGCTTCACAGCATTTTAGGCCCAATGTAGATAGAAAAAAAAGAGAAAGTAGTACATTTTCTAGAAAAAAACTTGGAAATTTTCTGTTTCAAAAGTGGAAAATTTCCAAGTTTTTTCTAGAAACTGTTTTAGATTAATCTCAAATCTCAAATAATTTCCTTGTTTTATCTGGCAAATGTTCGATTTTTGAAGTTCTGAAATGTCCTTGTTTTTTTCTAGAAAATGTCAAGACATTAATAAAAGAATATGTTTTTTGTTTTTTAGCAGAACTGTAACAACGGCCCTAATACGTACATCCTGTTCAGTACACTTCATCATTTGGAGCACAGGAAGCATTTGCAGCTAAAAGATTACTTCTAACATGTGAAAGGCACATCTGTTTTTTCTTGACTTCACAGTAATTCACTGCATCATATAATGCTAAGCTGTAGCCGCATCTTACTTGAACCTCCACTAGTGTTTTTGAGGAAATCCAAATTGTAAGTCATGGACTGTAATTTTTCAAAACTGGAAAAAAAAAATTAATGCTCATATTTAATGCTGCCTTATGAATACCTCTGCAGAATACAGCTTTTGTCTGAACGTCCTGACAAATGCAAATAATTTCCCCAAACAAATTACTAGGGAAAAAAAAAACCTGCTCTATTAGCTGTAAAACAGATGTGTGCAAGAGCGTTGGCCTACCTGTGCTCTTTGTGCTCCAGCAGCTGACAGTCCCGACACGTTAGAGTGTCGCATGTTTCACAGAAAAGTTTCAGTGGTTCCTGCCTGTGGACGGGACAGAAAACTGGCCTCTGTCCTGTCGTGTTGACAGAATCTGTTGAAACAATGGAAGGAAGAAATTTAATAACAAAAAAATAAAAAAAAATAATAAAAAAAAACACATATCAAAGAACAACATTTAAAATTTTGAACAGTTGCTACACGTGTCGCCTGATTGGACCAAACCAGACATGGCATAGAAGGGATACAAAAAATGAATAATATGGACATCCGTTTTGTTTGCTGCGTTATTTGCATAGGGGTGAGCATGTTTATCATTTATCATGATACATTACTTATGACAAGAATTTTAATTTGCTGTTGTCTCAATAAATTCCGATTATTGATGTTTAAAACCCCCAAAACTGTCCGTATTGTCGGGAGTGTTATTTTACTATTTTATCCACCTTTTGCTCATTACTGTGTGCTGCAGTATAGAGACACAAATCACTTCTTCATGTGACTGTTATCCTAAAGAAATACAGGTCTGATGTTTTCCAAGAGTATTTGTGTGGCTGCAAATCCTGTGTCATACAGCCAAAGCTTTTTAGTTACTTTAAAAAGTAGCAGTAATAAATTGTTCTTATTGTCAATTGTCATTATCACAATAGTGCTACAAAATATTGTGATAAAACTAAGTCCATATTACCGAACCCTATTTTCATGGAAGTTTAGCGTCTTCCTCTCACAATAATGACGTAGTTTAACTAAAACATAAGTTGGGATTCACAAAATGTCACACTTCCTCATTTCTTCTCCATTTTGATGTCTCCACTTTCATTTTGGATCTGTCATTACTAGTATTGCTTCCATTCAGAACAAACATGGACATCAATAGAAAATATTGATTAAAATCTAAATGTGTCTGAGGTATGAATAATTTTGAGCATAGCTGTGTGCAAGAATAATCAGATACAATGATTTTAAGTTTTTAGGGGTTTTTTCCAAGTCAAAGTTGAAAACAGTATCAACATACATTACATTTTTTTAAAACCCATTGTTGAAGTCCTACCAATATGTTTTGTCATATTTATGGACAAAATGATTTTATTGGCTCAGCCATCAAACCAAGAGTCCATCCGGGAAAAATAAATAAACAAAATCAAATTATGGTTCAACCCTTGAGGGTTTTCATGATAATCCACTCTCTAATAACCATGACAACATTATTTGTAGTGTCCAATAAATATTACCCAAAAGATTTTCTGTCTCAGGCTTTGGGGAGTTTAGCTTCTAACTCTTAAGTGTTCCTACCGGACGCAGCATCGGCATCTTCCTTTGTACGGATTTTGTGGTCTTTGGTAATTTTCACTCTCTGATGGGCCTCCACGCAGGTTTTACACAACCATTCTCCACACTCCACACAAAAGCCTACAGTCCCAGCGTTGTCTTCACAACTTGTGCACACCTTAGAAACACAGAAGCAACACAAACAGAGAAACACAAATAAGCATTACAGCTTGTTCGGTAGAGAGCTGAAAAGAACTGAAGCATTCAGGTTGGACCAAAACGACTGTTTGCAATACCTGTGCAGCTTTTTCATCAGATGTGCTGGTAGCTTCTGTTGTGTCTTTGACAAAGTAATTGTCGATAATGTCACTTTGCTTGTAGTCCTGGTGGCAAACCGAGCACCGCATGACATTTACTAGAAAGAAAGAGAAAACACAGGGTTAAAAATCAAAGGACTGGTGCTCATATTCACCCACTGGGATTCATTGATGACAAGATTTTTGAAGCAAAGCAGCCAACAGGCAGAATCGCATGGAAACCGATAACCCGAGTTAATTCAATCGGCGCTGCTTCAAACAAAAGAACCCTTCAGCTGACTTTTTTTCTGGATTTCCATCATTTCCTTTTGTTTAACTGCTTTTAATGAAAACTCTTGGTGCAGTGGGGAAGGCCCGCTTATTCATGGGAGCTAATCAATTTAATTTCGATTTCCCGAAAATTCTATCTCATCATCCCTTGGCATTTTTATTAGAATATTAAATCACGCAGCCCATAAAAAAGAAAAAAAAGAAAAAAGAAAAAAACAATGTCTGCTTCGCTTAATCGCTTTATTCAACTTCCTTAATGAAATTAGAGAAATCAGAGGAATCGGAGCTGCAGTAATTGGCGCCAACGAATAATTAGTTTTGCGTTTTAACTTTGCCACCCAATTCCATCTGAGCAAGATAAACTGCAGGCGTTTTAAAAGTAATGCAAAAGAGATATTTTGCTCCTACTCTACCTCATAAACCAATAAATCACCACCCCAACCCCCCAAACCTCCGGGAAAAAAAGGGGAAAAAAACGGCTGCCCGTCTGTGGTAAGAACTAGTTCTGGCCAGTTTGAACTGGCTTACACTGGCTTGATCAGCACACAGCCGGTTTGTGTGAGCGCCAGCTGCATGGCTCCCCATGTGTGGTTAGTGGTGGAAGCAGCTGGACTGGGTTTAGGCTTAACCACCCCCACCTCCCACCCTAGAATACACAAACATGCCCTTCTGTGTAAATAAACACATATCTGCCACCCATATGGGACCCCTCTCCATCATATTTGAAAATGTTGCACAAAATAATTTTCTCCAAACAGGATATGGATTGTTTACTTTAATTAAATAAATAGAATACACACACACTAGAAATAGTTTGTCGGATTAAATTTGGGGAACTGATTGCCCCAGGTTGTGTCCTGGTGGAGTTTGTTTTAGATGCCATACCTGGCATAAGAAAAAGCTGCATGCAACACCAAAGCTACGGAGCTAAATCCAGGCCATAAGTGATGACCCATTAGGGTCTTCCAGAGATGACGGATATTGCAGCTCGCCGTTGTTTTGGTATTCCTGGCCACTTTTCATTTAACTAAAACAACATGGTGACCACACATTTTAGCTTAGGCTTTTATTAAAACCCATTTCGGAAAAGCTTGAAATAAACTGCCATGGGCTCGTTAATGTTCAACGAAGCTATTTTTTTTTCTTTTTTTTCTTTTACATGGCACATAAAAAAGGAACAGAACTGCAACATTACCACACGCAACTAAAGCACTGATTAATTGATTGATTTGTCCAACTTTATATTTTTGTTTTTCAATCAACATCTCTGACAATCTCATTAGGGCTTAATTAATCGGATTAATTGTGATGAACTGTTTACTGAAATAATCGCCGGTTGCCCATGTTGCACATACCAGAAACCACCACTGCACCTCAGTGATTGTCAATATGATGGTCCCCAAGCAAGCAAACCAGCATCGGTGCATTTTAGGTGCAGATATGCTGGTTGTATTGTTTAGTTGCTGCTGGTTTACACGCAGCAGCTCCACAGGTTCAGTGGTTCACCACGGTCATTCAGTTTGAATTCAAAGCACTCCCAGACTGCAGCTGTCATGTTTTAAGCTACGCTCTGTGGTTGGAGACCAGGAACCTGGTCCGAGGTAATTGTCACACGGTGATGACTGGAGACCGCACTGCTTCGTCTCTATTCAGTTCTATGGAGTTTGAGCAGTGAGGCAACAGACGACCTTTGTCTGTAAATATGTTTTACCCAAAACTCTGCAAATAGCATAGCTGTAGCTTCACCCAGTTCAAATTCACGAAAGGAATGCTACGTCATTTCAGTTTAGGCAATAAATGTCTATTTTGTCATTTTAAAAGTAAACTGAATTATGTGCATCTACTAATGTCTTTATGATATTGCATAAATAAGTCTTTTTTTAGTGGTTACATGACGAATTTTATCCAATTAATGTATTGTCAGAGTAATTGATAACACAATGAATAACTAAAGTAATTGTTAGTTATAAACTTAAATTTCAAATAGGAATAAGATCTAAGAATCAGAAATGGAAAACTTTGCTTGTTTCACCATATTGAAGAAATTCTTGATAGAAGATTAGACTGAAACTGAATGAACAAATTGAAGTTTTGGTTGTTTTTTACATTAGGTAAGGATATGAGAAATTATTTGTTCCTGACCTTTCCTCACCAGTTCAAATTAAGTATAACTAACAATTATAATGTCAGCTGCCTAACAAATTTACATTTTGCATCCAAGTGACCTGGATCAAACAGGAATAATCTTTAGCTCCTTTCTGCATGAAAAAAACATGAAAGAGGAATTAACAATCCACGCAATCTGAAAGTAAACAGTCAACCTCAAAATGGACAACATCGTCATCGTGTTTTGTAATTACTACGAATTCTGTTAATGTGTCACTAACCAGATGATCTAGGCATAAATGAATCAATAATTTCCTAAAAGCTCTGACCCAGGAAAGGACAGAACAACCTGTAATCCATTATATCAAGTCAGGTTAATAAACGCTCTAAAACTGGTTACTAAATAACCTATTATTGAATGATTGACTATTTCCCTCAGCAAAATTCAATAACCAGTTTACTGATATTACTTGTAAAAGACTATGGAATGAGATGGAAGGCTGGGGAAAAAAAACAGTAAGCGAGTCAATTTCATTTCTGTAGATGAGAAACATTTAGTGTTTTTTCTGAAATCAAGTAAAACTTTTAACAGCTCAGAGATTCTGATTTACAAAACCATTTCTGTTTGAAAGGGAAAGACTAACATATTTTCTCAATAAGGATAACAAGTTCAGATGATTTGTAAAGCCAAATGTGATCATTCCAGCTAGATCCCCTCTTATAAAAACAATGTTATTCAAATTCAAAAAGCCAAAATGCAGTTCAGAAATCGCAAGCTATGAGATGAAAGAGAAATGGAAATAGTCATCTCAAACAACAGATGGCTTGTAGTTGGGAGTATCAGATGAGACTGTTGAGAAAATAAATTTAAAATAAGCTAGTTTTAAAACTTAACATGTCTTGATTCAAATGGCCTAATTGTGGTTTTAAAATTAGTAATGTATTCTGACTTTTTGACCTTTAATTTACCTGTAGTTCCAGCAGATGGTTTGCTAGGATCGTTTGAACTGCCTTTTGTCTGTGTGGGAAAACAATACAGGAGACGTTCCAGCTTTTCACACTCATCTGTGAAAGGCCCTAAACACGGCAGGGGTTTCTGGCTTGAGAGAGGGTCAGAGATAGCTCCTGGTTGGAGGAGCAAAGATACGCCTTATTTGAATAAATTAAAGATAAGAATACGCCTTTTACTATAAAACTTTCTACACAGAAGTAACAGATTAGATTTGCTCTTGCAATTCTCCAAAGACGTCTTTGGACATCTTTGCCTTTCTCTCCTTTTTCCAAGCCTGTCAGGTAAATGAATGTATGTCTCCGTGGTTCTGCAGTTTCTGGTGTAAGTTTATGCATTGTCTTATATTGGATTAAACTCTGTAATTCTGTGACGTCAACATGCATTGCTGTCTTTTTCCTTGTGGCCACACGTGGCTCGCCAAGAGGACCTGGGATCCAAGAGGAAGAGAGAGCCAGACTTTTTTTTCCAAAATTAATTAATTTAGTTTTTCCTTCTTAACAGGACTTAATACTCCCAACTATAAAATATTTTTTACCTCTTCGTAAAAAATACGAAGAGGTAAAAGATAGATTAGTTTTTTTTCTTATTATATGCCAGCTCTAATCAGCATCAGTATGTCACTGACATTTTCAAACTTGTATCAACCTCAGCATTTCTTTTTTACTTCAGATATGAGTTACTGTGTTATCAGTACAACAAAATCAACACTTAAAACACACATAGAAGGTTGGGATTAAAATAGCTGAATTGATATACAATTCATGAGAGTGTATTTTCATTCACTAATTTAATGTAAAAGAATATAAAATGTTACTCTTGGTTGAAAAAGCATTACATTTTGGCAGAAATAACAAACACAAGCCTCCTAAACACTTCAGATGGTGCACCAGCTGAACTTCTGCTGGCTGACTCTTTGGACTTTTGCCAAACAACAGTCATGCTTTCCAACAATGCACCCACCTCACAGCTTGATCTGTACATCAACTCAAATCTGTAGAAAGACTGGGTCATAAACGTAGAAATGCAACAATCGGGATTTTCCAGGCAGAATTTCTTGCAGGATATTTGAGTGGTGGTAGTTTTGATTATATTATTTAAAACAAAAGTCCAACCTACACATCAATGGTAGATGTGTTAGCATAAACGGTAACACTTTATTTGAAGGGGGTTGAATAAGACTGACATGTCACCGTCATAAAAACCTGTCATGAACATGAATAAGCCTTCATGAATATTTATGACTGTTGAATAAATTTAATACAAAGTTGACATTATTCAAAATGTCTTTGTTATGACAACTTGACATTAACTAAAAAATCATTACTGATATAAATTTGTTATAAAAGTATTATTGATTGCACTTTAAAAATTAGATAACTTTATGTAATTAAAGATAAAGTTTAAACAGTAATGATTTCTTGGTTAATGTCAAGCTGTCATAAAGACATTTTGAATAATGTCAACTTTGTATTAAAAGTGTCATAATTTACCTAATGACGGTTTATGACAACAGTCATAAATATTCATGAAGACTTATTCATGTTCATGACATGTGTCATGTCATGTTTATGAAAGTGTCATGACAGTCTTATTCACCCCCCTTCAAATAAAGTGTCACCTCATAAACTGAAAATGGTGGGTGTTTTGATGCATTTAAACTGGGCAATTTTTTTTTATTTATTTATTCTTTTTTACCATTTGTCTTGTACATCACAAAATCAATACAGGGAAAATTGGCTGATTCCAAAGAATGACTTATTTACTGCTGCATCTCTCTGCAAATTACTTTGCGCTGCATAGAAAAAAGAACTAAAGATGTAATACTGATACCATGGCTGGACAACAGAAGCAAAACATAAGATATGAAGAGTACTGCTCAATGCTACCATCATGATATACTAATTAGGCCCATCACAACTAGCAATAAATCAATTAACTGCATCATTGAAACGAGCTCAATAATTTCCACCTGCATGATTTATTGTCCCTCTGCTTTCTCTCTCTACCAGAAACTGGATGATAAAAGCCTTCAGCCAGGAGCAACTAACCCTTTTTGAGATACAATTTTGTGCACAGAGAATTCATAATTCATTTTATTTGTAGTTTCAGTTGTTTTGTTTATTGTGGATATTTAAAGTATCTTCCAGTGTTAAATGTTCATTAGAATTTAAGGTTTCTTGATCTTTGAAAATATGCCATTGCCATTTACATGACTTGAAAATGGTCTCAAAACAACATTATCACTTATAACTCCTGGGACAATTTATTATCCAGCAAAATTTGCTATTGTGACAGGCTTAGTAATACCAATAATAAAGAGGGTTTTTTGCCTTTCTGCTTTGGGCTGGTGGCAAACAGACACCAAAAAATAAGTATTCAGTCCAACTACTGGGTGGACTTAATACTCCCAGTAGTTGGGAGTATAAAGTCCCAACTGAATACTCCCAACTACAAGCCATCTGTTGTTTGAAATGACTACTTCCATTTCAACAACAAAAAATGTATTTAAAAGGTTGCTTCCACCTGACATTTGGTATTCTTAGCTGTAATATTGTGATGACTTGATCCCCTTACTAGTTCATCTTATTGATTTTATTTTTTTAACAAACTCATTTGTGGGCCAGACTGAAATCAACGTCATCAGCAAGCATAATATAAGCATAATATAGCAGGGACCAATATGCCTAAGGTCGTCATCATCTGCTGGCAGAAATGTAATATAATAATCTCAATTATACTGTCAATAGTAATCTAATTATCTGCAAATAATCTTTTATTTTATTTTATTTTTTTACATCAGAATTTGTATTTTAGTGAAGGTGGAATCCCCCACAGAGCCTACCATGCTGCCATGTTTCTATGTGGTCATAGTGGGCTATAATGGTAGCTCAGGATGGGAAAAACCTGGTTTAAATGAAAGCCAAGAGTATCCCCTTTACTATGATAGCAAACACTATATTATAGACTTGTGACAATGCAAATACCATGAAACTAAACAGGACATGCACCAGTCTCAAAAAACAGAATTTGTCCAAAGAGGTTGTTAACTTCATGAGCTCATAACTATGACTCAGCTACCATTTTGGAAGGGCTATTATACCAAAATATTAGAGACATGTATATTTTTAAAAAACACGGTTAGACTTTGCCACCCTGAAACTGACCAAAATGTGAAATTTAGGCCTCTGGCCCATGGACTGTACCTCTCTACCTTCAGAATCTTTATTTAGGGATCAGATAACCATCACCATAAATAATACATGCACAGGGAGCCTGAATGCATTTGTTGAGGTCTAGACAGTTCTTAGAGATATGTGTACTGAAACCGTAAAAACCAGTCATTCCAAACAGATTATTTAAATGACAAATCCAAGATTTATATGTACATAGATTTAGAATTAAGAAACAGATTTACCCGTTTCTAAACCTGTTGCCTAATAATGCTCAAGATGTGTGATCTAACCAACTATTTAGAGTCACTGCACCAAAGCAAGGAAGGGAAAAAATATTACTAATGACCATGACATTAGCCACAGCTTATTACAATACAATCAATCTAAAAATTTTATGTATGACATAACTTTTGACCACACATCGGTGGATTTGTTTTAATCATTGATTAAATATATCAGCCATAGTAAAAAAATTAAAAAGTAGCAACATCTTTTCAAAGGAAAGGTGAGAATATCTGACGCACAATCTAACAGAGAGCACCATTTGAAACAGATGTCATTCTCCAAATCCTCCACAGCTTAAAGTTGCCTACAGGCCTGGCTAACACGTAGATCCTTAAACCAGCAACACTCACCTATATGCATATCCGTTTGACCGTGTGGACCAGGCACCTGTACGCTTATCTGTCTGTCCGGCTGCGGGATACATTTCAGGCAAAACGAGTGTAGGCAGGGCAGAAGTTTTGGTTCACAGTCTCGAGTTTGGAGACTTTGTTTACACACAGCGCACGTATCCAGTAAATTAATGGGAGTGGACACCGGCGTTGCCGCCGCCGTTGGGGCTGTCGGAGCTGGAGATGTTTCGGTTGCGTTTCCGCTAACAGGAGCATCCGCGGCAGGAACAGCGTCAACTGCCGACGGTTCTGGGTTGCCGTTGCTGGTCTCGGTGGGGCTAGCGGCGTTGCTAGCGTTACCGTCAGCTTCCCCTGCCTCAACAACAGCGGCGGCAGCAGGCGTAGCAGCAGCAGCAGTAGCCTCGGTTGCCCCGCCAATGCTATCGTCCACTCCTTCACTGCTGGTATTGAGCTCTTCGTTAGCGTCCGTAGGGGACTCGGTTTCTGCATCTCCCTTCGAATCCGCTTCTATATCTATTACCTTGTCTTCGCTTTCTGTGCTAGACTGCTTCTCGGCTTGCCCTGAAAGCACTGGGTCCGCAGTAGCTGACGGTTCCATCTCCTCCTCGCCTTTGTTATCCGCCATCTTCCTTCCTCTTACAACCGCTGCACGTCCTGCGTAAATTCTCGAATCCGGAGCACGCATGACGACGTCTGTTGTGACGTCGAGCGAAAATGCTCCAGAGATAAAAATTTTATCACTAAAAAAAAAAAATTAGGTAATAAAAAAGGTAATTAGAAAATAAAACCACCTCAAGTCAGAAATCGTCTGATGTAATTTAAAAAAAACAAAAAAACAAAACGAATTAGTTGTAAAAATAAGATGGCTTGCTGGGTGATATTTTGAAATCAATTTCTTCATTTCTGAAGAAATTGAATTTTCCTCAGAAATTCAATTGATGCACCCACAGTTACTTGAGGGCATTTTCTTTCTTTTAGTGCTAAAAATAATGCCAGAAACTTAAATGTGAAAAACTAGAATATTTGAATAACAAATATCCTAATTTGTTATTAGGACATTTGTTATTATTAGGATAAACGTCCTGATCAGGCTTGTCAGATTAATAGTACCTTTCGAAAATAATCTTTTAGCAGGTATTAAACAGACTGTGAAATATAAATATGTTAAAACGGAAGTAATCTAATTAATCTATATAATGTCTTTCACTTGGTGATGGAATTGCTGACAAATGAACTTTTCAGTCATATTCTAATTTATGGAATCAGCCTGTTTGCCTATAGATGAAAACAGTTTTGCAATTCTTTGTGAAGAATTATCACATAGTTGCCTTTTAAAGTCTGATTTTATCAAGTACTAAAAACATAAACAACATGAGATTCTGTAACAATCAAAATGTCAAACATTTCAAAAGCAGAATAAGTAACTTCTGTGTAAACCAAATGAATCCTTGTCAGTACAAACTTTGTATTTTTCTATTATGTGA